>NC_088925.1:9617500-9897500 GCF_038396675.1 Hydra vulgaris | reverse complement strand
TATATATGTATATATATATATATATATATATATATATATATATATATATATATATATATATATATATATATATATATATATATATATATATATATATATATATATATATATATATATATATATATATATTGTTTTGCTGACTTACCTAATAAGTTATTATCCAAGTTAGTAGAATAGCTAGGAATAGACTCTGAGTAGAAAGAACTCTCTGTATTAACAGAAAACTTCGAATTTACATACCATTTTATGACCTCATAACAAAATTATAATAATGCTACGTTGTACTTCAGTTTTATTAATTTCATTTCTAGAATTTAGTTTTGACTGGTTGTTGATTAACCCTAAAGTAACAACAAAGTCTATGACTGTTGAAGTTGCAGTGAATAAAAGTTCATACTATTGTTCTCCTGAAAATATAGTATGAGGACTTCAATGAACAGAGATTTTTTCATTTAATCCAGTGATTTTAGGCGATAAAGACTTTCTTAGCTTCTATGTCACTGATCGCCCAATAAAAAAAATCCAATCTTGATTTCAAGTTAAAAATCAAAGACTCCATCATATCATAATATTGAACTTTCAACCTCCAACTTCAAAAAATTCATAAAACCAGGGTCTTCAATCTCAAAGTTGTCTCCTTAAGAAATAACCCCCTTTCCACAAGCACCACCAAGAAAAGACAGAGGTAGAAAAAAAAAAAGGGAAAACATTTATATTACAGACACTTCTATAAAAGAAAGACTTTGCCAAACAAAAAGTTATAAGTTTACTAACAAAAATAAGATTAAGCAGAATTGCAAAAATCAATTGCAGCTAAAAAAGCTTACAATAAGATACCATGTGTAAGTCGATTTAATGAGACAGGTGATGCAACTTTCTTGAGTCGTGACTCAACATATAATGAAATGGATGGCACCAGTGGTTTCACAAATGAGACCTTGTTTCAAAACCTAAACAAATTGATTCCCTGTGATATATATGTTTTAGTCAAACTTAAATCTAAAAGAAGTTTAGTTATTTATGTTGGTAAAATATTAAATGTTAAAATATTTATGTTGGTAAAAATAATAGCGCTAAGCACAGTTAAGACATTGGAAAGAATTTTTTTAAGTTTCGTTTTTTCAACGAAAAAAGTCATCAATTTAACTTTATTATTCCAACAGTTGATCATATTTTTGAAGTTTTCCTTTAAGATATAATTGGAACATTACCCAGACCACTACTACGTAGAGGGACTGCTAGAGTTCCTTGTCATTTTATCTTTCCTGTGGACTCAACAGCTCATGATGATGCACTCTGTTAATTTGTTTTCCTTAAAAAATTGTTTGCTTTGTTGATGGTTGAATAAGTTTTTTTATTAATAAAATTCCTTCTATTTTTTTCTCAAATTTTAAAACGTCTGTTTTTTCAATTTTATAAAAATTTTTTACTGTGCTGTACACTATTCTTATACTGTATTTTATACTAATTTTATACAATATTATACTGTGCTATATATTACTTTATACTGCACTATACACTTTTGTTAAGTAATTCACTAAAGTGAATTACTTAACAAAACTAACTTTAAACCTTTCTGTGAGCCGTTTGATAACAAATACTTAGGCTTTAGTAAGATGTAATAAGACAAACATTTATGTCTTGAAAAAGATAAAATACATATTTTAACTTTTGCTCAATTTAAAAAATCAAGAAAATCTGATCCACTACGCCACAACTACCCCTGCTGTAAATTTACCTATTGTAAATTATTCAACTTGCGCAATTTGTAACACATTTAATGTCAAACATACAAAATCATACAATATTTTTATAAATTTAGGTTGTATTATTAATATTATTGTACAAATTAAATAAAACCTTTTTTTTTTTTTTTTTTTTGTCTAATTTGCTAAAAGTATGCAGCAAGATAGATATTTTACAGATACTGCGTTATTTCCTATCAGAGCAGAACAGATATGTATAGTAGTAAAGTATGGAAAATGTTCACTAATAATTAAAAAAAATGCAAAAATATGAATCAAAGGGCCAGAAAGAACTGTTAAACCCAAGTCAAATAAGGAAAGCAAAAATTAGGAAGAGAGTAAGAATAAAAAATTTGAAAAGAAATGTTGAACATATGTTAAGAATAAATTAAAGACATAACAGCTACAAGTGTAATAAAAGTAGTAATGTAAGCTCATAGTTTGAAATATCTTAAACATACTTTAATAAAATTAATAATATAAGGTCTTGCTTTAAAATAACCTTTTACTTGAGTGACTACTCATTTCTAAGGAGTTGGAAACGTTCAATATGGAGCCCATCTTTTTGTAGAATATAACTCACAGTATTCTGCAGTTTTAAAATCACCCAAGACTGAATCTCCTTATTTATGTAACGTAATTTTGATAAATTCATCACATATTGTATTAGAAAGATAAAATGTAACATCTGATTTTTTATTGCAAAACTCTTGGCAAGGCTTGCAGAAAAGAAATACAATTTTTCTATAAGTTCAAGTAATCCACGAATATTGTAAGGTTAAATAAAAATAATTTTATCTCCTCTTAAAAGAAAACCACACTCATAAAAAGTAGTTGTGTCTGCTGCAATTTGTTCAAACATTTTTTTCCAGTGTTGTTGTTTATTATTTATTTGGTCAGCTATTAAACAGTCATTTGTTGAGCTGCGTTTTCTCGTAAGTTTATCAAAGTTATTCTATAGACAACAAAAATTTGTTCTTCAAAAAGACTCGCTATAAAAACTGAAGAATATAGGAAATTGGTAAAACAATCCTGTAGTATATTCAAGTATATAAAATTGCTTATTTGGAAAATATTTTGGGGGTAAAGAAGGCCAGTAATGTAAAAACTATTAGCAATAGATTGTGTAGCTTCAACATAAATCATGTACTATTTATATGCGTATATATATATATATATATATATATATATATATATATATATATATATATATATATATATATATATACAGTGCCGTAACTAGGCAGGTGCAACAGGTGCACTTGCACAGGGCCCGTAGATGGATTAAACTGACGAAAAATTATTTGTTCTATTAATAAATACTTCTATTAATTTTTTTTTTAATTTTTTAAAATTTTTTTTTCCTATTAAGTAGCACTGTATTGTATTTCAATATAGTGCTTCTTAATTCTATACTGCAATTTAAAATTTCTATATTTATTTCCAATTCCAAATTGTAATATTTTGGCGCGAATTCAATCAACGATATCTGGTGGGCAATAGAATAAAACGTATTGTGTGTGTAGTAATGTGGTGAATTTAAAAAATGTGTGAAGCAATTTTCATTTTTAATCAAAGCAACATAAAAAAACTAATTGTCATTATTAATGACACATTATTAATGACACATTATTACAATTTATAATTTCCAATTAGAATTTAAAATATACTCGTTTATAAAAACATCGTAAGTTTGTTTTATTTAAATATAGATTGGTTAAAAATAGCTATAAAAAAACTAATTATTAAACCACATCAAGCCAATTATTCTATTAATTACATTAAACTAAATCATCAGGTAAGCTTTCTAAAATAATAAAAACTTAATAAAACACTTGAATCGTAAGATAGCGTTGGCAAGCACATATTTCAATTTACCGATAAATTTTTTTTTACAATTTTTTATTTTCGATATATCTGGTAATCTAGTAGCTCCAGAGATAAATCATAAATTTATATTTAGTATTATTATTTTTATCTAGTCAAACAATGTCAAAACAATTATCGGGCGCTCAAAAAAGAAAAATTAACAAGCAAAAACAAGAAGAATGCAAATCAATGTCGCAGCAATTTACTAAATGGCTTAAAAAAAATCCACAAATTGAAGAAACTAATACATCTAGACCTAGTTCTGATTTACAAGATGAAGATGCTGTGCTACAATTGCAACCTATAAGTTTAATTGATCATAATGATATTATTGCAAATGTCGAAAATAAAAATGTCGAAAGTACAAATGTCGAAAATACATGTACTACTAATGTTGAAATTGAAAATATTGTTATAAATTTGCCATCTATTACACCAAACGTCAATATTATTCCACAAGAAATAATGCTAAATTACAACGACCCAAATTCTTGGCCTGCTATTTCAAATAATGTAATATATTCCCTTGTCAAGCATGGTCCAGAACAAGGCAATAATGTAAACGTTAATACCATTATATCAGCAGACAATACAGGGCGAAAATTTACAAAGGGTTGGTTTTATGTGAAACATATTAATGGAGAAATGGTTATAAGAAAATGGCTGTTATATTCTATTAATCAAAATGCAATATTTTGTTTCCCTTGTATTCTTTTTGGCCACAAATCTCATAATATTACAGACCCCCATAAAGGATTCCGTGATTGGCGACATCTTCATCCTGTTATACCACAACATGAAAGTTCATCTGATCACAGAAACAATTATGTAAAATGGAAAGTGATGGAAACAAATATAAGATCAGGGAACACACTCGATGATTGTTTAATTAATTCAATTAATGAAGAAAAAATGGTATGGCGTGAAATATTAAAAATCGTTGTAGATGCTATTCTATTCTGCGCCAAAAATAATATTGCTCTTAGAGGTTCAAATGAAAAAATTGGAGATCCAAATTGTGGAATTTTTTTAAATTTGATATAATTTGCTAGCCATTATAATAGAACTTTAAAAGAACGTATTGAAAAACATAAAAAAGGTTCTGTTTCATATTTTTCACCCATTATTCAAAATGAAATAATAAAATTAATTGGTGATAAAACTAGAAACGAAATCATATCTAGAATTAAAAAATCAAAATACTACACAATTTTATTCGACTGCACTCCTGATATATCAAAGAAAGAACAAATGAGTCAGATGATACGATACGTCCATGTTGATTCTAATGGTAAGGTAACGATCGAAGAAAGCTTCATCGACTTTATTCACTCACATGAAAAAACAGGAGAAGGTTTAACGACTGAAATTTTAAATAAACTAGAAGGTGATAAACTGGATATTAATGATACCAGAGGACAAGGATATGACAACGGTGCTAATATGGCGGGAAAATACAAAGGAGTCAGAGCGCGTATTTTGGAAATTAATAGTTTGGCAATATTTTTACCGTGTGCAGCTCATAACTTAAATTTAGCTGGTGTCCATGCTGGCTCTACATCACCAGAAATGATAACTTTTTTTGGTACTGTGCAAAGATTATTCAATTTTTTCTCGTCATCAACAACACGATGGGAAATTTTAATGAAGTCTGTTTTCGGACACAAGATGGTCATCAAAAGCCAATGCAATAACATTACTAAGTTTACATCTATCAGAAGTAAAGAAAGGATTGGAATCGATTTCAAATGATTTATCAAATCCAGAAGCTGTATCAAATGCAAAAAGTTTATTGTTACTAATTAATTATAGATTTATCTGTACCCTTTCTATGTGGAATAAAATTCTACAATGCATTGACAGAACAAATAAGGCATTACAACGAAAAGATATATCGATAGACCATGCAGCTAAATTAATTGATGCACTACGTTGTACATTACAAGGACTATGAGAAGCAGATTTCGAACAAAATTTTCAGGAAGCAAAGAATTTAGCTGAAACAATGAATTTACAGGCTGGATTTCCTGATAAACGCAAGAAAAAAGTTAAGAAAATGGCAAATTATGAGGCAACAGATGAAGGAAGTAATATGACTCCAGAACATTTGTTCAAAATGCAAATTTACAAGATTTTTGATACTTTATTGTCTCAACTAGATTGGCGTTATGAGCAACTGCGAACTATCTGCAATGATTTGTCCTTTCTGTATAGTATGTCTTTGGAATCGACCAGCGTTTTGAATTTAAAAATGTCGGCTGCAGATTTAGCAATTAAGTATAGCAAAGATTTAAATATGTACCAGTTCACCTGTGAGATACAAAGCTTTAAATTTGAAGCATCGACAATAATACCTAATATTAAAACTGCAACTCCACTAGATATTTTGCAAGCACTTCATGACTTTGGCTTAATTGAGTCTTGTCCGAATATTAATATTGCTATCCGGATATTTCTCACTCTTCCAGTTACTACTGCGTCGTGTGAGAGAAGTTTTAGTAAATTGAAATTGATTAAAAATTATTTAAGATCTACTATAGGACAAGAAAGATTAACTAATCTTTCAATAATATCTATTGAATATAACATTGTTAAAGATATTAATTATGACGACGTTATAAATGAATTTGCGCAAATGAAAGCGAGAAAAGTGCAATTTTAATAAAGAAATTTTTAAAAATAATAAATTAAAATATATTTTTTATTTACAATTTTTCCAAAAAAAAGTTAGGCTAAGGGGGCCGAAAAATGAAATTTTGCACAGGGCACTAGAAAAGCTAGTTACGGCGCTGTATATATATATATATATATATATATATATATATATATATATATATATATATATATATATATATATATATATATATATATATATATATATATCCTATAGCTTGTTTTGATGAGCAACTGCTTATCTTTATAGCTCACGGCATATTCAGAAAAAGAAGAAAAAAGCAAAGAATAATGAAAGAAAAAGCTTGTTGGTCCATCCCAAACCCTCAGTTGATGTAGCAGCACTCCACTTCGAGTCAGGCTATTTGTCAGTCGATGTATATACTGAAGCCTTCGGCAGCAGTTTATTTCAGTGTGACGTCAGTGTGCTCATCTAAACTAGCAATTTAAGTTAAATATGCTTTCAAAATAAATCCTTGCTTTGCGTTATAAAAATTTAAAAAAATCTTTTATACACATTTATATATTACAAAAGTTATTTCGTTTTTATTCCATATCATATATAAAATATTTATTTTTAAGTTGAGTAAACTTTGATGATTACAAAAATGGTTTGGTATTATTAATTTGGTAATCTTTTAAAACATCTGATAATAAAACATAATTTAATGTAATATACAATGTATACAAAGAAAACAATTAAATATAAGACAATACTTATTAACTATCATCAACGGATATTTTTTTCATTTTTGATAAAAATTTATATTTATAAAAAAAAAATTGTTTCCTTTTTGTTGCTTTTTTATATACTTTGTTACAAAACTATTTAATGGTTCCATGCGGTTAAACATTTTGTAACAAATATTTTATTGACACTTGGTTTTTAAAATCAAAAATCTAAAAAAGTGTTAAATGATTCAAATGGATCTTTATTAATTAGGTTATCAACCGGATATCGATTCACTGCTATATAGACGTCATACTTAGTGACTCATAACCTGACTCATAACCTTTGACTTATTAAGAACATGCAAAGTATAAACAACATTAAAAAAAAGTCCAACTGCTTCAACTGTCTGTGCTCAAGTGCCTTAAAACAAAACTAATAAATCACAAAATTTTGAAGAAGTTTTTTGAAAATTGTTTCGCTATAAAAATTAAGCTTATTAAATTTTTTAAGTCTTTTACATTTAAACTTGTATAGATTTTTTGTTTGTTTTATAATTTTCTACATAATAATAATAATAATAATAATAATAATATATATATATATATATATATATATATATATATATATATATATATATATATATATATATATATATATATATATATATATATATATATATATATATATATATATATATATATATATATATATATATATATATATATATATATATATATATATATATATATATATATATATATATATATATATATATATATATATATAACACGTAAATCGATATAAAGTATTATTGACGAAATAGATAAATTAAAATAGTAATAATTATAACACCAATAATAATATTCACATTTCAAAAAAGCTTTTTCTATGGCCGTACTATCTATTCCTGCACAAATCACAGAAGTTCTTGTATTGAATCTAAGTTGTAAAAGTGTGTCTATTGAATTAATTTATTTACATTCCGTTTTTAAACAAAAAAAAAAATCGTCACAAGTAACGTTTGATAGAATTGTGTTTTGTAAAAAAACGCGTGGGGTTTTTTTTTAAACCATATTGTTGCCAAAGTTTTTTAAGTGATTAGTGAAGCAAGTTTTTATTTTTAACAAACAAATGTCACTGCTAACGACCCCAGTAAGAACATCATTTAATATAATTTATTATATTATGTTTACGTTTTGTATGTTATACATTATGTAAAGAAAACCTGTTTAAATTTTTCAAATAACTTTAATTGGGTGGAAATATTCTTTCTCTTGTTCCTGAATGTATTCTTGAAAGTGTCACCTTATATATGTTTGCTTTTAAATCTGGCATTTTGAATCTAGGTTTTGGAACAAAAGCGTTTTGTAGATCATGTTGATTACTTTTCTCAACATACTGATGAGGATAGCACCACATTTTTTGAAAAAAATGATTCCTTTACAATAGATTCTGCTGATAAATATTTAGTAAAAGAAATACAAATAAAGTTTAACAAATCATCTACTTCCGGAAAAAAAAACGATAACACATTAACTGTAAGTTTTAACATATATTGAAAATTTTACTTTGTAAAAACTGACTCTTTAAAAAAGCAGTTAAACAAAAAAAATTACACCTTTTTTGTTTATTTATAGTATTGTATTAATAATATAGTTTAAGATGCTATATAAAACATTATATTAACTTTAATTTGTATTTTTCATTTAAATTAGGTAATCTTTGCCTAATATTAAAAGAGTCATAAACTTATTCGCCATTTTAGATGCGTAATTGAGTATAATTAAGTTTTCTATAACAAACTCTCTAACTTTTCTATATAAAACTGGCTACCTTTTCTACAAATTTTTGCAGAATTTTCTATAACATAGTAACAGATTTTTTAATAAGGTCATACAGACTTTTGATTTACTCCACAAAGGTTTTTAAAAGTTTGTAGCTTTTATCCAATTAAGTAATCAATCTTGATGTTTTAATATTTTTATTACTGTATTTTATTTTTAGCATGAAAACTCACAAAATATTAATTTGAACGAAAAAAGGAATCGCAACAGACTTGCTGCCCAACGATGCAGACAGAAACAAAAAGAAAGAATACAGTATTTAGAAAAGGTTTGTTGAAAGTATCTTTCTATCACAGTAAACATGTCATTTTGCCAAAACGCCGTTTTCCTGCCGTCAGCAAAATATGTTGTGATAAATGCAACTTGCACCGCTACATTTTTTTAATCCACAGAGTACTTCTTAATTAGTAAATATTAGTCCGTTACTAGTTCACTGGTTTTAAAATGCATGCCTAGCTTAAAAAGCGTTAAGTATTCTTATGATTATCGTGGTATAACACGAATTAAAGTAAAAAAAAATCATTTTTCAAAAAATTCAGTGCTTAATCATCCGCACAGAGTTGTTAACAAGGCCAAAAGTAGCAAGACCAAGGCCAAGACCAACTGCAAAAGTTTCAAGGCCAAGGACAAGAGTTTCAAGACCAAGGCCATAAATAAGTTTTTCATAGCCAAGGCCTACGCAAACATTTTCAAGACTAAAGACCTAAATTTGTGCCTCACGTTAAGGCCAATCATAACCAAAACTGTAGGTAGCAAGTGCTGCGGCAATAAAACCACATGTTGTGAAATTAAATCAAGATTATGCCCAGAATTCAACGAAGTCAATAAGAAAATATACTTGTTGATATATATGAAATATATGAAGATATATGATATATATGAAATATATAAGATATATGATATACATGAAAGCCGAAAACAAAAACACATAAAAAAAGAATTAAAACTTTTAATTCTTTAATTTTATGTGTTTTTGTGCTTAAAGCTAGAGATTAATTTCAACATCTTTAAATTAAAGATATATTGTTATTTGTTATTAGATATTAAACCTTTATAAATTCTGTTTTTAAATTTTAAGAAAAAAATTTTAAGAAAATCCTTTTATAAATTTTGAAATGTTTTAACTAATAAAAAACGTTAAGAAATACCATGTGACTTAATATATAAATGTAAAATTCTCATTAACCAATCATGCCATTGATTATTACTTTAAAATTGTTAGTCAAAGGTAGCAATTTAAACTGTGACATAAAACGCAAAATTAAGTTATTAAGCTTTCAAGTAAACAATAATAGATCCTGTAAACAAAATCAACTGAAGTAAAATTTTTAAAATGCAAACACAAAAGAAAGTTTTGAATTCTTAAAGAAAAGGTGGAAAGCCAAGGTCAAACCAATCAAGGCCAAAGATAAAATTTTCAAGGCCAAGACCAAGTCCGAGGGCAACAATCAAGGCTAAGGCCTAAAATTTTGGCATTAAGGCAGGGCCGAAGCCAAGGCCAAAGACTAACAACTCTGCATCCGCACAATTTTTTGGTTGGTTTAAGAAAAAATTGCTAACATTATTAAAATCATAGGAGCACTTAACTGAAGTAGTAAAAGGAATATGTGATAATAAAAGAAAACAATAAGAAAAAAAGAAAAAAACGTATCTTCAGTTAAAAATAAACAAAAGCTGTCTCCTCAAGAAATACAAAAAATATAATCAATAAAAAAAGTTCATTACAATAATAAAATAATGTCCGAAAATAATTAAAAAAAAATAATATTGACGTTGAAATGTTGAATTTATTATTGTCTAATAAAGGCAAACCTGTTAAGATAAACCTGATAAAGGGAAACCTGTTGGCAATATCTATTAAACGTTAGCAGTCGTGTTACGGCAGTATTTTGTATAATGGGTTAGAGTTATCGCTTTTGGAAACAATAAAACACAATTCCTAATAAGTTCTTAAAGCATTTGTTGTGAAAGAGACGTCCTAAAGATATACTTGTTGAAAAAATTTATAACAGTGTACATCTATTGCTTTAGTGCATTTATTTACAACCTCTATTAATCTTTGCTAATAATTTTGCGTACTTAAACTACAATAAAGCTTCTAAAAATGCCCAAGATGCATATGTTACCACTGGGTACGAAACATAAAAAAGACATCTTTTAATCTTCTTTTGAACTTTTTGGATTCTTATTAGGTACGGAAACCACTGGGTTATAATTGTTTTTGGTTAAATTACATAATTGTAACAATTTTCAACCAGTAACATCTTTTATTTCTTTCTTTGAAAAATATGCCTATAGTAGCTCTCTAAACGAACTCTCAAGGCTGGCGCAGAGATGGAGATGTAGGCTTATATACTCCCCTCCCCCTTCGCATCAATAAATTTTTTGTTTATTTAGTTGGTAAGTTTGACCATATTAGACAAGTCAGTCGGCAACTTCGGCTCTATTAGGCAAGTCAGTCGGCAAATGTAAACCCTTTAGCCATATCAGTCGGCAAATTTAGAAAGTCAGTCGGCAAATGTAGACTAGTTAGTCGGCAAACTTCAAAAAACGAGGATATTTTTTTAGTAGTCAGAAAAAAATTTAAATGACACTCTCTCCCCACGTTACAACTTTTCGCGTCGGCCCTGTGAGTTCTTTGTTATGAAATTAATTCTAATGATTTACAGCCTACATACTTAATTCAATACTCTGCAGTGCTTAATACACGGGAGGAGACCTATATTAATTTTTGGAAAGTTTTCTCATCCACTCCAAGCTTATTAATACCCCCCAGTTTAATAATTTTACTTTTTACCAACCAAAAAATAACATCTCAAACTATAAATTTCAGCAAATGTATATAAGTCACAGGTAATAATAAAAACTATCATTGTTATCAAGCTTCAAAATCCATCGACTTTTAAAAACTCGTATCTTTATGTAAATCGCGATTTCTCAAAAATTGAGTTTTCGTTTATTCCTTACTATAGTATAAAACTTATATATGCATATAAAATCCTATTGAAATTATGATAAAGTAGTCGTTAAAAAAAGCTCAATTAACCTCAAGCCACGCTAGATTTAAACTGTTTTGCCCGTGTTCTGTAAAAAATTTCCACCCACCCTTTTAATAAGACATACTACCCTTGCTCCCTGCATATTCGATTGAGACTAAGCTTCATACCCCTTCCTCCTTTTTATTCCCATCCTCTCTTGTATTAAGCCTTCGAGAGTAAACAACAATATTTTGAGTTTTTAGATTGATAAAGTTTTTTGGTTTAAAATAATTTTCAAATATATTTTTAAATTGTGATCCCAAACCTATACTCTTAAGTTGTGTATTTTTAACAATCTTTAAAATATTACAGGACAAAAAGATTAGGGTGAAAAGATTAGGTTGAAAATATTAGGGTGAAAAGATTAGGTTGAAAAGATTAGAGTGAAAATATTAGGGTGAAAAGATTAGGTTGAAAAGATTAGGGTGAAAAGATTAGGGTGAAAAGATTAGGGTGAAAAGATTAGGGTAAAAATATTAGGGTGAAAAGATTAGGGTGAAAAGATTAGGGTGAAAAGATTAGGGTGAAAAGATTAGGGTGAAAAGATTAGGGTGAAAAGATTAGGGTGAAAAGATTAGGATGAAAAGATTAGGTTGAAAAGATTAGGGTGAAAAGATAAGGGTGAAAAGATTAGGGTGAAAAGATTAGGGTGAAAAGATTAGGGGAAAAGATTAGGACACCACGATTTTTAAGTATTATTTATAGTTAACTAATATCTCTAGTATAGTTAACTAATATAAATAATATTTTTAACACTTTGAGACTGCTGCAACTAAACCGAGTTTTTTTGAATGTCATAGATTTTAGACAGGTCTGATAAGTAAGCAAAGTAATTTACAGATTTCTCTATGTTGTTAATCCAATATGAGACCATAATATGAGACTATAAAGAAATAGTGGTTTCTTTTATTAGTTTTCAAAAATATTTTTAAAGCTTAGGAGATTTTTCTAAAGCTCTTCGTCAATAAAACTTACGTTGGCTTCAGAAACTAGCCTTACCCATCTAGTGCATCGAAAAAAGTTGGATAATTTAAAAACATCAAAAGTTCTAGAGAATTTCCGACTGAACTATTTAGTCTTCGAGCTGCAATTTTGACGCACATAACACGCACATTTGTAACTGCGAAAGTCCGAAGCTGCGAAGTTTATTTTCAAATGAAATTTTTAGTTTTGCTTTGTTTTACTGCATATTTTAATGTGGTCTCATTAAATATATCTGGCTATCAACATATCAATGCTATGCAAGCTGTTTTCATTAAATATATATATATATATATATGTATATATATATATATATATATATATATATATATATATATATATATATATATATATATATATATATATATATATATATATATATATATATATATATATATATATATATATATATATATATATATATATATATATATATACAACCCTCGGAATTAGAGTCGGCATTCGGCAATGCCGACCTAACTGCCGACCTAACTGCCGACCTGAAAGTATTTGAGGTCGGCAAAAAATTGCCGAACTCGTCTCTATGTTTTATGGTTTGACCTTTGTATCAAATAATTATTGCCGACCTGATGCCGACCTCAAAAAGATTGAGGTCGGCAAATTATTGCCGACCTTATTTTTCCTAATTCCGAGGGTTGTATATATATAGACATATATATATATGCTCTTATTCATATTCATCTCCTTCATATTCATATGCTCTTTCTAAACAAAAGTACTTTTTAACCTCAAAAGATCTTTTTTTTTGCTTTTTAAACTTTTACTTGGTATTTTAGTGTCTCTTGTATCATTACTGTATGCTGGTTACCAGTTCTTTTGTTTTCTTTATGCTTTTCACCAGCCCAATGACAAGTGATTCTTTGAGCAACTTTAACATTGCGCTCAGCCTTTGCTACCTAGATTTCTGTAACAACTGAGCATAATAATTTTATATAAATATATTTTACAATAACAACAACAGTAGTAATAACAACAACAATAATTTATTTAATATGTGATAATGGAAAAAATTGAAAATACGAAGACAAGCAAAAATAGTGCATATTTAGAAGTAAAAGGTTTATCGTGTAGGTTTTTAATGCTACTTTAATTAACTATTGAAATTACATCAGTACTTAAAGAAATTTTGAAACTGATGGAGATTTTAGTTCACAGGAATAGGTAAAAGACTGGTCATAAAATACGCAGCGTTTTTTGTTATTTTAGATAAATTTCAAAGATGAAAATCGCAATAAATGCCTTTGAAGTAAAAAAAATATAAAATTTGTGGCTACCCCTACCCTAAATGTTTGGAAATTTTACATGGTTAATTAAGTATGTGATGTAAAATAAGCGGGTCCTAAACTTTACATGGTCATAACTTTTGAACACTAACACACTAAAAAAAAACTTCAAAACTTTTACCTCCCTGATCCTAAGTATGAGGGCATTAAATTACTAAACTTTACATTATTACCATTTTAAACTAAGTTTTTATTTATGAACAGGTTTTATATTTTATCTAGTAGTATATACACAATAACTAAATTTTTAGAAATTTCGACCTTTCGGTTGGATATGTCATATACCCTTAGTAAGGTGAAATTTCTTTTAAGGTAGAAAACTATTACCTTAAAAGGTTTTATACCTTAAAATTATACCTTACTAAGTGTTTATCACATACTCTACCCTAAGGTAGAAATTTCTTAACTTTTTTGTACATACTATTAGTGTGTATATAGTAATAGATCAAGTATAAAAAGTATTCATAAATATAAATTTAGTTTAAAATGGTAATAACTTAGTAATTTAATGCTCTCAAATTAAAGATGGGGGAGGTATAAGTTTTAAAAATTATGCTGTTCCTAGGCTCTGATCAATGTAAGCTTTTACAAAGCATTCTAAATTAATATACTCAAGTTTGAGGATTGGTCCATGTCTGTGAATTGTTGGAACATTTTTGTCATAAAAACCAAAAATATCCGCTGTAACTCTTGCAGATAAAAGCAATAAATTTTTTTTTTGAATTTTGATTTTTTTTACCATAATGACAAACCATAAACCAGATATTGGAAAAACCATTTTTTCGATTGTCTAACATTATAGTTTTTGTTCGGATACAGCTTCATGAATAACTTCAGTTTTAGTAAAAAATTGCATAAATTATTGGGGCGCACAGAGGGTGAGGAATCCAGGTCGGTTTTCCCCTGGCATCACTTTTAAGAGGCATCATCAGATGACATAAAAAATTTAAAACATCCAATAGAGAAATGAAAATTCTTTACTTTTTTACCTATATCCATTAGATTACAGAGAGATTTTAAGCCTCGAAACAACAACATTTTTTTTTCCCCATCTGATCTACGCCTGACATCAATTTGGACTTAACAAACAGTCAAGAATCTAAAATTAAAGATTCCGTATTTCTGTATTCAAATGATCTAAGTGAAAGAAAGTTTATTGATGAGTTCCACCACTTTTCGTCTGTTCGACGCCATCTACTGACAAATAATCGACCGTTAGATTTTCTGAATAGCATATATGGGAAGTTATTTGATATGCATCTGTCTTAGTATCTTTATTACTTTGCCAGTATCTGTGGCTGAAGCCGAGAGATCTTTTAGCAAGTTAGCTCTTGTCAAGAACTCTCTAAGAGCTACCATGGGACAGGATTGTCTTAACGACTGTTTTATCCTTTCAATCGAAACAGATCTTACGAAGATAGGTAATTACGATGTTGTAACTTTCAATTTGCTGCTAAAAAAGCTCGTAAAATCTTGGTATAACATCAAAAAAACTTGATACCAAATCCAAAAATGTTTTTTTTCTTTGTTGTGTTTAACTGTTTGATTGGTGAACTGTCTTAAATACAGAATATTTTGTGAATACTAAAAACAATAGCTTTATTTTTCATACTATTCTTATTTTGGTGGTGGTAAGGGGGAAGGTGGGGTGGGCATCCAGTAAATTTTTTTATAATATACCCCGGGCATTTGAGTATATAATAAAGACATTTACTGGATACCAATATGCTGAACTTGGATGAATCCAAATATGATAATATAACCAAATTTTTAATAAACATATTTTAATTTTAAAAATAGTTACGACAACTTTTTTGTATACTTATTATCAGTCCGATTCGTGTAGCGCGGTTTAATTTTTGAATGTAGAAAAAGAAATTATATTAGTATAGCAATAGCTAGTATATGTGTATAGCAACAAAATTTTTTATAGTCTTTTTTTAATATGCAAGTGTTAATGTTTATATCAAATGTCAAATCTATTTTATTAAAAAAATGGTGGTTTAATTTCACAGTTGTTTTATGTCAGGAAATATTGATTTAAAAAGTTCTAAAAATCTATTTTAACGTTTGTTTACGTTAAAAGTTATATTACGACAGAAAATGTTAAATTTTTAAATAAAGTACAATGCCTGCTGTTGCTCTAAGAAACTTGTCAGTCAGCAACTTGTCAGTCAGCAACTTGTCAGTCATCAACTTGTCAGTCAGCAACTTGTCAGTCATCAACTTGTCAGTCAGCAACTTATCAGTCAGCAACTTGTCAGTCAGCAATTTGTCAGTCATCAACTTGTCAGTCAACAACTTGTCAGTCAGTAACTTGTCAGTCAGCAACTTGTCAGTCAGCAACTTGTCAGTCAGCAACTTGTCAGTCAGCAACTTGTCAGTCAGTATCAGGAACACTGGAAGAGTTGCGTCACAGAATTTTTTTTTCTCAGAAGTCTTTTTTGTATCCAATTCTTTATTAATTGCATGTACTTATGCTGATGTTATGTTGATTTTTAAGAATAAAAATAAGGGGTAACTATGATAACGATGTTGCAGTTTCTTTACCATTACTCCAATCAAAGTTGCAAAAATAAAATGATGATCCTAATTCATTCCATTAGTTTTGAAAAAATTGTGCATTCATTATGAATATCTTGTATACGAGGAAGGCATTAAAACCTAATTGGTTTCTCATTTCCGTCTTTAGAACTGTAGTTAATAAAGAATAAAGCAGAAGCGCACATTCATCTTATCATTTCAAAATCTAGGATATAGCTAAAGCTCCTTATTCAAACTTTTTTAAAAAAAAGTTCAAAGAATTTGTTTACTGCGAAAGTTTTTAAACAAAACTACCATTTTTATATATTTTTCCTGTAAACTAATAATTTGCAGAAAAATTAAGTAAAAATAAACTAACAATTTACCATAATAACCAATGGCGTGAATTTAGCTAATTGATTATACATTCACTAACTGGCTGACGTCACAAAGTAACTTTCATATTACCTTTTGATGTAACTTGTGAGGAGCACTGCCTAAAAAAAAAAAAAATCTAAATTTAGAATATAATTACTGAGTCTCATTTGGAAATAATGTTTCTCAATCATAGCAAATAGTCAACTCCGTTAAAAGTAAAGTGTCTTATGACAATAAATAGACTCTAAAACAATAGATAAACACAAATTTATCTATTGTTTTAGAATTTTTCAAATTTTCTATATTTAGAGCTTATTTTTAGCTAGCAATTGAAAGTGCATTACTAGATACAAGACTACTTTTTTTCGCTTTAAATGGCTTTTATAAATATTAAATGATTAACAAGCAATATTTGTGAAATTATATTGCATTGTGCAATATTTGTGAAATCAAATTTCAAATGCATTAAAGTTTCTACGCAGTACATATAAGTTTGTGGTATCGGGTTAAAAGTACTGTCCACAATGCAGTCGTAAATTTACATTAGGTAGAGATTTAGAATAGAACTACATGAAAAAAAAATATATTGAGAATGATATTAAAGAAAATGCTTGATAAAAATATGTTATTATTGAAAAAAATAAACACATATAAAAAAAATTGCTTTGTGTAACTTTATAATGTTTTATGCAGCATATAAGATAAAATATCCAGACCATACCAAACCATATTTCAATTACATATTTCAAACTTTACAATATTTTGCCTAATTGGCGCATCCTTGCTGCTTTAAAAGAAATTCCGTTATTGTGTGTACAATATGCCAAAATGTGAACATGATTTTATGAGCTTTAAGGCTTAAATGTTTGTATAACTTACCAATGCAACAGTTGCTAATGCATAAAATGAACTAATTAAGCTTCTCTGTAAAAATGTGATAAAATTACTTCTCATCTGTTTATTGCAAAATCACCATCAAGAGATTGTCAAGGCAGATTTTGCAAAGAACATCACTTTTGTTGTACAAAACGAGGTATAAAGTTGCCATTGAAACAAGAAACAGTAATTTGTTTATCCAATGTGCATCTGTTACCAATGATTTGAACTGTTCAAATCATTTGTTACCAATGATTTGAACTGTTCAAATCATTTGTTACCAATGATTTGAACTGTTCAAATCATTTGTTACCAATGATTTGAACTGTTCAAATCATTTGTTACCAATGATTTGAACTGTTCAAATCATTTGTTACCAATGATTTGAACTGTTCAAATCATTTGTTACCAATGATTTGAACTGTTCAAATCATTTGTTACCAATGATTTGAACTGTTCAAATCATTTGTTACCAATGATTTGAACTGTTCAAATCATTTGTTACCAATGATTTGAACTGTTCAAATCATTTGTTACCAATGATTTGAACTGTTCAAATCATTTGTTACCAATGATTTGAACTGTTCAAATCATTTGTTACCAATGATTTGAACTGTTCAAATCATTTGTTACCAATGATTTGAACTGTTCAAATCATTTGTAACAGATTTACTATTAAAACTATGTAGTCAACTGTAAAACAAAACAAATCTAATTTTTGTCCCACAAAAACAAGTTTATTGTTTTTTTGATAAATATAAAGAACAATATAAAAGTGAATCATACCACGCCAAGTGAACCAGAGGTCCCCACTTGACCATCTCATTTTGATAAACTTTTGTCAGTATGCAGTTAAAAATATTTCATGAATATTTCATGAAAATGTTTAAAGTTTCATGTCAAAATGTTTGTTATTTCGAATTTTATGGTACTCTTTGTAAGACTTTCAATATCAGTCAGTACCTAAAAATTGTATTTTCAGAGTCTTATATTTTTGCAATAAACGGTAATATATCTTAAAAACGTGGATTTTAAGTAAACTGAAGGCACTTATTGTAAATTATTTATTAAAACTTTCATGTCATGCCGGAATTTTAGTCTATGGTTCAACAAATAGTGTCACAAATTCAATACCATAAATTTTTATTGCTTTTTGGTTCTACGTACTAATATAATATTATGGATAAAAAATCATCTTTTAAAAATGCACATAAAGTTATTCTGAAACGAATTTGGTGGCAAGAGTGAAATACCCTAAAATAACATGTAATTGAACCCCTAAAACTTAATGAGGGCAAATTTTTTTGCCTTTTTAACAGCATTATTTGAAAGAGCTTATTTTACACTTCTAGAAACAATGAAAATTATGTTGGAGAGAACTTTTCTATAAATGAAAAAAATTTGGTCAGTATATAGATTTTTTAAATTTTACGACCTTAAACTAAACATAAGGATTTACCTTACTGCATTAAAAACAAAGCTGGTTTTACCATAAATAAAAATATTTTGATATTCACAAAATATATTTATAATATTTGCTTGAGTTATTTCAGAAAAATAAACAAATCAGCAAAATGTGGAGCACAATACTTAATGTAGCGCATACCTGCAAATAAGTAAACTTTTTTTGACAAAATTAAATTTTAGGATTTTTTAATTTGATTCTATAATCATTTTATTTTTAAGAGGCAGTCCATTGATTACGTCAACAGTTTTTTTGAGATTTTTATCTCCCCCCTTCCCCTTGTCAAAAACTAGTCAAAGTTTCAGAGCTCTTCAAGATCTTCAAGATCTTCTTTCACATAATAGCTTTATATTTTTAAGTTATTATATTACGATTAATAATTGTAAACTTAATATATATATATATAGATATATAAAATATATATATAAATATACAATTTATATATATAAATATATATATATAAATATATATATATATATATATATATATATATATATATATATATATATATATATATATATATATATATATATATATATATATATATATATATATATATATATATATATATATATATATATATATATATATATATATATATATATATATATATATATAATATAGTGAGCGTAGCAGTTATGTTTTATCATGTATTGGTTTTACAGTTATAAGAATTAAATGTTTTTAAAAATGTATCTTTGATTAAAGGACGCAAAAAGAATTGAGAAAGAAAACTCACACGTTGAGCTAGAAATAAAAGAGCTTAATTATCAACTAGACGAAATTAAAAAGATTTTGCGCTACCATTGCTGTAGAATAATTTCAACAAAGTAAGAAAAACTTGAAATTGTTATTCCAGTCACCGTGGTGCGAATATCATTATTTGTAATAATTTAATTTGTTTTTTGCTATAAAATGTGTAACTAGTTAATAATAATCTCGAAATTGTAAGTTATTAATAATATCAAAATAAAAATATTTAACTATTTTGAACAATTTTTTTAATAAAAGTTTTAGTGAACTTAGGAAATGTATTTTATAACTGGTTAAACATAGCTTTTTATGTTTGTATTTTTATGGGTTTAGCTTTCTTATAACTTTTTGACGTTAATTTATTTAGGGATTTGACTTATGACGAAAGGGAAGAATAGCTTTGCTAAAACATTGTTATTATAAACTTTGATAAACATTGTTTCAAACTGCAAAATGTTTGTTTCGGGTGGTGGGGAAAAGGTTACATATATTTTTTTTAAAAGTTTTTTATCAAAAATTAAACAAATTTTTTTACATACATACATACACACATACATACATGCATGCATGCATGCATGCATTCATACATGCATGCATGCATGCATGCATGCATGCATCCATACATACATACATACATACATACATACATACATACATACATACATACATACATACATACATACATACATACATACATACATACATACATACATACATACATACATACATACATACATACATACATACATACATACATACATACATACATACATACATACATACATACATACATACATACATACATACATACATACATACATACATACATACATACATACATACATACATACATACATACATACATACATACATACATACATACATACATACATACATACATATATACGATATGAAATATACATAGATATTGTGTTACTATAAATTATTAAAAGACCCAGTCCTATATACAATAATAAGGAACCCCATTTTTTATTAGTATATGGTTTACAACCGTTAACATTTTTGGAGTAGTTCAGCTCCTTCACCTTTAGATTTATTATTTATTTATTCTTAAATTTATTTATTCTTATCTAATTTGGTGTTTAAAGGTATAAACTTTTTTTTAATTAACAGATTTTAATTGGGTTCTCAACTTTGTCACTTTGTTTATCAAAAATAGATAAAGTGGAAAACTCGTTAAAGTTAAGTTGTTGAATACATCGTTGATTTACGTGATCACATTATTATCGTTTATTAACATGACTGCCGCGTATGATTAGACGTCGAACCGCGAATGATTGAGGGGGCGGAATTCTAAAAGATTTGTATGCATATAATGATTACCCAATAAGGAACAAATAAAACATAAATTTTCCTAAATGTGCGTTTCCTCATGCATTTTTTAACTCAAATGTAAATTATTTTGCCGATTGTTAATTTTCTAAAAAAAACTGAGGAAAATCTAAATCAAATTTTAGAGTTACTTTTATCTAAAAGTGTTTGTTTTAAATTAATAGTCAATGTAAAACTTGCAAAGGTTTTTCTTGGGTAAGCAAACTCTCGGCAGCAAGTTCCTTTAGTTAGATAAACTCTCGACAGCAAGTTTTTTTAGTAAGATAAACTCTCGCCATTTGGTTATTAGAATTTCTAAAAGACTATTATACCATTTAATAACCATTCTTAAAGCAACTTTTGTTTTTTAAAAGCAACCGACTGGTTAAACAGACGTAGCACATTCCAGTATTTAATCCATAGAAAAGTACTAAATAAAAATCAATATAAATTTTTTTTAAACATGAATTTAATAGTAGAAAACTTACTTTAGCGTTTAAAGCTAAAGTAAGTTTAAATATAATAAAGTCAGGCTACACCAAAAGTTCATGTTGTCTGAAACACACCCTTAGTTTACCATCAATTAGAAAAAAAAATACTCAGTAAAAATTGTTTTAGTGTTTAACATTTATTTGCCGTGGACCTATATAGGTATTTTAAGCGGTTCATTTGAAAATTAGAGGATACCGCTGTAAATGACCACCCAATAACTTTCCAACATGATAATAGTGTCTAGTCATTGACTAGCTACTTTTGGTGGCTGCCACTAATAGTCCACCATGTCCGCTCAAAATGGTAAGGTCCATATGGACCGCTCAAAATGTTCTTTTGGGTTTTAGGGCAAACAAGCATTAGAATTAATTCTTGCACACTTCATCAGGGTATGAGTTAAACTTGTGTTGTGCTTAAAATGCAGAACTACACAAAATATTTTTGTCATCCGGAGTATTGCAAAAAACTTACGAACAGTACATTTGCATGTTGCTAAAGATTTCTCTAAAACAAGAAGTGAATAACCAACTCAATATCTTAATCTTATTTAACAAAAGAAGCTTGCCTGTATAATTTAATATCAGGGTAAAAAAATTTGAGGCGTTTTTCTCTTGGTTCTTCTTATGCTAGTAATTTTTTTGATTTAGTTAAAATAAATTTGGACATTAAAACAAAAAATATTTTTTAACTTAGCATGAAATACTACTATCCCCGATTAGATAATTTAGTCAATATTGTTTACTATTGAAAAGTTTAACTATTTTTCTTAAAAATATTTTAGTATTGATAACTTTTTTTAAAAATATAGAATGTATACACTTTTTTTTTGCGGATATTGTTAAAAACATCGAAACTGCAATATTATTTTTGAACATTAAAATATGCTTAAAAAAGTTTTCAAAGTCAATTTTTCACTAAAAAACTGTTTTTGTTTTTTGTAATATGTATTTTTCTGTTATATTTTTTGACTCTATTGGTACAAAATGTTAAAAAAGTCCCCCCGTGATGATTTTTCAATAAAAACAAATTTTTGTATGCTTAAAATTTAAATTTTTGACCCCAACTTTTTTTTAAAATATTTAGTTTACGTTAAATAACATTTTTATAACAAAAGACTAATTTTTTAATGCTTAAAACTAAAATTTTCTATTAAATCATAAAAGATGTAAAGAAAAGTGTTACCCCCTCATCTTTTTTTGTTGTATAAGTTGGTATAATTGCAAAAAAAACCTGTAAGCAACAAATTTGCTTGAACAAAGATATTCAAACTAATTTTTTAGCAAAAAAAAAATTTCTTTTGTAATTCTTTATAAAACCATCATGGTGAATAGACATAGTATAACTATAAATAATCCATTTATTTAACCATAAAATATGAAAATTTACAATAATATTTATAAACTCACATAAATAAGGTTAGGTGTCACTCATATAGTTAAAACTAGTCAATGGAGAGACACCTAAAAAAAAAAAAAAAAAAAAGAAAAGAAAATAAAGCACCTATAAATAAAGATAATATTAATAATTGCAATAATAATATAATAAAAATAATAATATTAATAATAATGTGAATAAAAGAAACAAATAGTAACTATATCATGATAACTTTACTAAAAATTATAACTAATGGTAAAAATAATTATAGTAAAGTTTATAACTACGACAGAAATTAATAAAATAAACATAACAATTGCAAAAATTAGGACAATAACCATAAAAACTATTACTACAATTGAATCACTATCATTATCATTATAAATAATATTAATAAGATTTAAAAAACAAAGATAAATTAATGATAATAGGAATATTAGTAGAGTTAAAAAAGACAGTATAAAATAAAAGTAATAATAATTTTATAAATACAGTAATATAAAAAAAGCAATAATGATAAAAGATAAAATTAATATTGATTAAATATATACTCAAATATAAATTTCTTAATTTGGTTTCGATTGAGATGAAGAATGTTAGTAATAAAAGGGTATTTAGTTAAAATCTTTTTTTTTATAAATGGTATTATTTCGTTCCAGTGAGAAATACATTGATTTTTAATAGAGAGCTTACCATATTTGATAGTGCTAAAAAAGGAAGAGTGCAAGTTAAAATTTTCAGTATTTCGAGTGTAATATTTGTGTGTGTCACTTGTTTTAATAAAAAAATTATTGACAAATATCACAAAGAGACAATTATAAAGCTTTACAAGATCTTGAAATTTTAGAATTTTTAATTCAGAAAACCTATTTTCGATATTAGATCGTAAGGGAGAAAATGTCATAATTCTTAAGGAAGTGCGTTGTAAACTGTTTATACGATGTATTAGAAAACTACTTTTTTGACCCCAAACAGTGCAACAATAACTTAGATGTGAGAAGAATAAGAAATAGTAAATTGATATTAAAACATGTTGGGGAACATAGTGTCGTATTAATGACAGCATACTATTGGCACGTGAGAGTTTTTTATTTAATTGAATTAGTTGATAATACCATGATAGGTTTTTGTCAACAAATATCCCGAGGTATTTTATATATTTAGATGGAAAAGTCTTATACCATTAATTCTAATTTTCACATTATTACTATCAATCTGTTTCTTTGGAGGGTGAAAAATAATAAATTCAGTTTTATTGATATTTAGGAAAAGACGGTTACTATTTAACCAATGACACAAATGATGGAGATCTGAATTAACTTTTTTACAAAGCTGCGCAAGTGATTTATTTATGCATAGAAGATTAGAGTCGTCAGCGAAATGATGAACAATCGAATTATTTATAGATTGAGGCAGATCGTTAATATATATTAAAAAAAGTAAAGGTCCTAGAACAGAACCCTGTGGTACACCATACTTAATAACTTTACATGTCGATTGAAATCCATTAATCGAGACAAACTGAGTGCGATTGTTAATATAGGATGAAAACCAATCATTAGCGATACCCCGTATACCATAGTGATACAATTTTTCAGTTAAAATCTTATGGTCAACTGTATCAAATGCTTTTTGGAGATCAATAAAGACGCCACAGGCAAAAGAACCACTATCAATGGCACCACGAATCATTTCAGTAATGCTAATAAATGCATGGGAAGTAGAGTGTTTTAAACGAAATCCAAACAGACCGCCGTAGAGACATTTAGAATTATCAAGAAAGTGGTATATACAAGAATACATTAATTTTTCAAGAATTTTGCTGATATTTGATAATAATGATATTGGTCTATAGTTATTGCAGTCAAGTTTTGAGTCTTTCTTATGGATTGGTTTAACAGATGCAGTTTTTAAAATATTAGGGAATATACCAGTAGTGAATGAGAGATTAAATAGTTTAGGAAGTACTGAGGAAATATCATTAGCAAGAAGTTTTAGAATAAAGATTGGAATGCTGTTTGGACCAGAAGCCTTGCCATCATTTAGAGAAAGAATAACTGATATTATTTCATTTTTTTCAGTAGGTTTAATGAAAAGAGAGTCAGGGTTTGATGTTTTTAAATATTTATGGAAGTCAGTATGAGATGAATGAATATTTTTTTGCAGTTCTTCAGGGATTGAAATAAAAAAGGAGTTGAAAATTTCCGAGATTTTAACTGGATCATTGATAATGGTGTTGTTGGAAGATATACAAGATGTATATGAGATATCATTCGAACGTATATTTAAAAGAGTTCGAATACCCTTCCCCGTTGCTCTCAAGCTATTGCTATTGGTAGTAAAGTAGTGAGAAAAGTGGTTTTTTTTATATTAGATGAACGCTTGAATTCTTCATGTATGAAACCAACTGTCAAACATGGAGGAGGTAACATTGAGCTTTATTATAAAGCTCCAATATTCTATATACTTTTAACTTATTTTTTCCTGTTTATTTTAGGGCAAATGATGGTTTGGGGTTCTTTTGCTTGGAGTGATGTTGGCAAACTTGAATTCATCGACGGAATAATGACAAAAGATGTTTAATGCTGATATTATAAAACAAAAACTAAGATCAAGCGCCAAAAGTGCTGGTTTATCTCCTGATTTTATCTTTCAACAGGATGGATATCAAAAACTCACGTCAAATTTAGCTCAATAATCAGGGCTTTTTACTCAGAAGTTCAAAAGAAAAACTGTATTAAGATGTTAGATTGGGTTCCTCAGTCACCAGACCTAAATCCGATTAAAAATTCATGTAATCTTTTTAAAATTAAGCTGTACAAAAACCATTCAGTTTGTCTCAATTAAAAGCAATTTTCATTAAAGAGTGGAAAAAGTTTGACCCGCAATTGATTAAAAACTTAGTACATTCAATGCCTATTAGATGTCTTGCAGTCATTAAGGCAAAAAATGCACAAATTGGCTACTAACTTTGTATTAGCAAAATAATTATTTCCGGGTTGATGACACCTTTTCTAAGTCAGTATATAATTTTTGTTTTAAGTATAAAAATATGAATTTCTTGTTATAAAAATGTTATTTAATATAAATTTAATATAAAAAAAAAACTTCGGGTCAAAAATTTAAATTTAAGCAGACAAAAGTTCTTTTTTATTGAAAAATCATCAGGGGTGATGGATTTTTTAATAAAAACAGACTTTTTTGAAATACTCTAGTTTCATGAGTATGACATGTTTATAGTAACTTTTATTCCAATAATTTTCACAAAAACCTCTGAGTAAGACTAATTTTTAGAGATATAGCTACAATATCCGATCTTCCTAGCGACAATATCCGATTATGCTAGCTACAATATCCAACCTTCCTAGCTAAAATGTCCAATCTTCTTAGCTTTAATATCCTATCTACAATAAACTAAAATTAGTTAGTTGTAGCTTGAAATATTAGGTAATTAAGAATTTAAAAGTTTGTATCAGCTATTTTGTTTTTTAAAACGTGTAATTTGCATTTGTTTTGAAATAGTATTAAAATGTGTATTATAATGTCACAGAGAACCGCTGATGAAGAACTTGAAATTTATACAAAGTATAAAAGTCGTTATACAAATAAATTAAATCGTTAAGATTAAAAAATCCTTTTACAACTAGAAAATATAAATAAACAAAGAATATAACGAAAGCGAACACTCGCAAAAGACCATCAATTCATCATCAAGAACCGCTCGTAAATTTAAAAATCTCATAAAAATCAAATCCACACATACATGGATAAGTGTATAAAGCACTCGAAAAATTTAAGTGCATTCATAAACATATTTAGTTGCATCACTGCATAAAAAATAAAAAATGTAAATTATTCAATGTTTGAAAATGCAAAAAAGTATCATCAATAGACAAAATGATTTCCTCAAGCTTTTTTTTGAATGAGAGGTAACTTCATTCCAAAGAAAAATTAAAATGTGTAAAAACTATTTTATTCCAAAGAGAAGCTCCACGAAATGAAGTGCTTGATTTTCCAAAATTAGTTTGAAAAAATGATTGACGAATTAAATTATCATTTCTTAAGTTGTATTTATTTTTATTAGTGTAGTCAACTTGAGGGTCAAACTGGACAAAATTTGTAAAAAGCAGTGTTTGGTACCGTTAGAACCGCAATTTTATGTACATTTTGCAGGAAAAAGTCCACCAAATAACCTCTTGGGCAAAATTATTTACACTATTTTTTGTTGCAATAACTTTTTGTATAATAACGTCATTTTTTCACACTTTCATGAAAAAAACACTAAATGTCTAAATGGTTTTTCTATTTATTAATATGTCATCAAAAAATGATAAATATATAATATACAATAAGCGATTTTAAAAAAATACAATACATCCCCATCAACACCGGGGAGGCCAGGGGGTGGCCCCTCCCTCCCTCCAAAAAACTTTTTTTTTTTTTGAAAATAAGAAATACAAATGCAAAATGATTTTATTCAAACAAATTGAAACACTTGTCAAATATGTTTCTATCTTCTACTTCATCGACGTTGTCTCCCTGATCGTTGTTATCAAACAAAGACATTGAATTGTGACAATCTATTCCATGACACTGTATCCAAGCACTCGTGCACCTAATACCATGCCGTTTATAAGGACAAGCGTTGTTGCAAGATTTCTTTGTTGTAATACTGCAGTTACATCGGATAATGCTAAGAATAAGATAAGCTCTGGTGCTGCAGCCTGAAGTGAAATAAAATTTTTGAACTTATTTTACATATCGAACAACATATAACGTAACATAAGTTTCTCAATCAACTTTTATTTCTCTTTACCTTATCTGTCATTATTGGGACCAAGATATTGCTTTGATTTCTCCATCCCCACTCAGTTGGTTCAAGTTCAATTTTCAACCATTGCAAAATCTGCAAGTGCACTCTTAAAGAATGATATCTTATATTATCTTCTGTTGGTGGAAGTCTTTCTGGTTGAATATCTTTAAAGGATTTTGCATATACTTATATTTTCTCATCAATGTAAGGATTTCTTTTTCGTTGTTTCCACATAAGGTTTGATTTCAAAAAAATATTAAAATAGTTTTATTTTTAAGTGAATCTTTTTTTATCATAATTAATCTTTTAAATGCTCTACATTACCATAAGCTTTTATAGCAAATTTTATTCCAGTAGATGAAACTTGTTCTTGAGTTGCAAAAGGGTCGTTGAATATCAGAAAAACTTTTTTAATTAAAATGCTGTTTTGTTTTACTAGCTTCATGGCAGCAGTTTTGCCTTGCTCAAAACATGAAGATGTAGTATCACATCCGCCCCAAGCATGAATAAATAGTAGATTGCTTCTTACATGAGTTGGCAATAGTGAGATAGTTTCTTGCACACTGATCAATTCCATGTCTTTTTTGATGCCTTTACGAGCTTCATGGCATATGAAAATATCACTCATTGATGGCTGCCACATGTTTAAAAGTAAAACAAGTATGTCTGTATCATCTGCAACAACGGTAATATGATTTCCTTGGCTTGCATTTTCAAGACTTTTCAAAACTATAGTTTTATCAGCGTCATCTTTACATCTAGTGCAATCATGACCATGTATTATCAAAGCACTTGATAAGGAGCTAATTAAATTAGTTTTTTTGTTTTTGTTTGATAAAAAATCGGCTTGCTTGCAGTTAAATTCCGCTTGATGGTGTAGAGCAAGATCTGGAAATTTTACTTTTACTCGTCTTTGGTGCTCATGATCTTTCGTCGAAAGTTTGTAGCCATCAAAAACCACAGTTTTATTTTTTCCATATATTCGGTCAATATAATTGCAATACTGTTGAACTATATCACCAAAAGTAGAAGGAATTTTCCAAAGGACTTTGTGTAGTAATTCTCCCAGTCTAAAACAAAGTTGGTTTTGTTTGGCTCATTTGATTGTTTAGTTGAAGAATTGCTTAGAAGAACTTTACTAAGTAATGCTTTATTGGATTTCCTCATAAGACCATCTTTAAAAATCAATGTTAGTTCAGGTGTTAACTCATATTCAAAGCAACTTGTAATGTCTTTTGATCGTTCAGCTAACATGAAAATTCTTTGAAAGAGAACAGTTGGGTTCGCATGAATTGTTTCATTATTAACTTTAATTCCAGGGTGTAACGTTATAAGACTTTTAGTTTTTTCAGAACGTTTTACAAAACTTTTTACAGCTTTGTTAACAACAACATTGTCAAGAACCATTTGAATCTTTAATCCTATCTTTTCGGCATCATCACAGTTTATGCCATCACTTTCAGCGGCAGTTAATCCCGTAAAAATGCATTGCAGTCTTGGGTCTTGGCAATTAAATGGGTTATACCGACAAAGTTGTTCTATTATGACTTTGAGATCTTTTTCATCCATAGTTTGTTGTGCATCACCACACTCTGTGTGTTGCAGACTGGTTGTATAATCTTGGTTGGTGACCATTGCCATAGCTGCATGAACTGATGCACATTCATGCATAGTATTGACCCAAAGATCTCTAGTACTTGTGGCCATACCTCTGCCAGGTGTTAGCCCTCCTTTGCTTTTAACCGCTTTCATCATACTTTATTCTATGACTAAATCAGGCCATAAACCTGCCCAATAACAATTACTTCTGATACAATGATATCCGGTCTTACAGTACTGTATATATAGTAAAGGGTGATCAAGTTTTAAGGGTTGCATTTTTTGAAGGTATAAACGTGCGTTCTTAGCATAATTAATGTGTCCTGTTGCTGCAAAAAGATTAAGCACTAGTTTCATAGCTTCTAAATGCTCATCCTAGTTACCAGTTCTTTCTGCTCGTATAAACATTTTGATGATGCTAACATAGTAAAGATACTGAATCCAGAGTTTGACTGTTTTTGACTGTTTTTCTAAATATATTTTTTGTTTATCCAGTTGTTTTTGTACTACATCAATACTTGAAGATTTGTTGACATCATCTACTTTTATATTTTGGTTAACTAAGTCTTAATATATTCCTTCTAGAGCAGATTGATCATATGTTGCTTCTAAACTTTCTAGAAGAAGTGTAGTCAGGGCCGACTCAACTAAAAAGTGTGCACGAAGTGCTCGTGCTACTGCTTTCCCAGAAATTATATGGCATATTGAATTCTTTGCATATATTGGTTCTAACAGTCTTTTAAACCCTGAACCTTCCATGATTGTCCCAATTGATCGAAGAAAACTCATTAAAGTATGAAAACCCCCTAAACGAACAACTATACCAAGATCTTGGGAATTTGCAATTTCAAATGCCTTTATCCATAAAGGTTGGTCAAATATTACACTTGGTGGAACACCTAAAGCCTTAGCCTGATTTTTTACAAACATCAAAGTAGAATAAATAATGTTTTCGTCTGATGGATTAATATTGATTATAGTGGATTAATATTGAGCATAAAGATGTCACTTTTTGGTGAATGATTTTCATTTTTTTGATGCTTTTGCATAAAACCATTCCATTGTGGTCTATTAAAGAATTCGGATCTTATTCTGGGAGTGCATTTCTGTTATTCGAGACATTACTCTTTTAATTCGAATTGGTATATTTAATGGTTGATTTAGATCTTTTGTACCAACTGCAATAATCCCCATGCCACGCAATGTATCTATACCATCAATAGTGCAGATGTTATGGTCAAGATTGTCAGCTACCCATTGGGTAAAAGAACCTTTAAGTGACGCTTCAATAGCTTTTTCTTCACTTCTAACAACTTAATGCTTGTATTGAGTTACGAACTAATGGAAAATCCTAGTTTGAATTGCTGATTTATTAACCACATAGAGCCAAACATATGATCTTCTTCTACACCTAATCCAAACAGCAATGGTGGTATATATGATCTTGGCGTTACAGCTTTAGTAAGTCTTCTATCGAAACTCTCATAAAATGACGAAGAAGAGGAGTTAAGCTATCGTGATAAATTTCAATATTTAAGTTGGAAGGGTACTCTTTGGTATTAAAGTTTTGAGCATTTATTTCTACTTTTATCAGCTTTGCAGCTGTTTTAATAATTCTTTCACATTCACTTATGTTGTCTTGTGCCATTTCTTTTATGGACTTCTGAATTATCAAATTCGCAGTATCTTTAAAACAAATGAGGTTTGGTTTTCCGTCGCTTTTTACGAATACAATATCATCACAATATCGAAGCTCTAACTTTATTTTCATTTGTTTCATCGAATAAACTTCCTGACCCTGCTAGTTTAATCATTTTTGTATACATATCACACGTTTTTATAGGGGCCATTGCATCTTCAAAATACATGCAAAGTTTTGTGACATTTTAATATCCTCACTACAACCAGGTTTTGAAACAGATGAATTTGATCTCAGAAAATTTAATCAGAGAAACAAACAATAAATAAGTTATATTATAATTTATTATATTATACCAAGTTCAAAATTAAAAATTTTAATTTTATCAAACTAACATACAGTCTATTCGTTGAAAATAGTTGATAGCATTTAGAATGATACACAGCCTCACTGGCAACCAAATCAATGCATCCATTCAAACGGTGGCCAACACTAGATGACCAATCATCATTTCTCTTTTCACATATTTTAAGAAGATTTTCTTTGCAACATATTGTTTCTACAAATAAAACAGTTTTTTTTCCAAAAACATTTTCCTAAAAAAATATTATTTTTATTAACACTACCGAGAATTCATTCAAAAAGTCTTTTTTACTCTTTTACCATTTGCCATGTAGATTTATATTATGTATAATTTTTATATATTTTTATACTTTTTAGTATATTAGGCGAATTGACATTTCAATTAAAACTTACTTCTGAGCGTAGCTTACGTTTCTTCTTTAGAGGATTTTCTGTGGTTGACAACCTTCGCTTTCTGCAAACAGAATGAACCTTAATGCTGGTTTTTCCGTTCAAAAAGTTGGTTAGTTGGCAGTCAGTTCTAAGCTTTGAAAACTCAAATATAGTTTTTGTTCCTTTTTCTCCCACAGTAACAAGTGTAGCGTTGGTTGTTTCTTTACAGATAATGCAAATATCGTCATCCATTTTTTCGTAATTTTAAATAATATAAAATTATTTCTAAAGAAATATTTTGCGCATCAGTGATAATGTGTCAGTAAATGATTAATGCTCAATGTTTTTGTACAAAAAATTTAAAGTTTGACATTTTATTTTTGGAGTATTTTCATATATTAGGCATTAAATAGAAAAAAAAAGGCCTAAAGCAATATAACAAAAACTTGTTATATTGCTTGTTAAACTTGGTACCAGATCCCTTGTATTAAAAAAATAAAATTCATTTTATATATTGCTAAGAATTAAAAAACAAATTATACAAACTTACATTTTATTTATACAAATAAACAATAATAATCAAACTCAGCATAATTAGGAATTCCATTAAATTATAATATTGTCAAAAATGTAAAATAGTGACCCTAAGTAATATAGCCATATCTTTTTTTTCCCCAAATAGTTATTCGGTGGACTTTTTCCTGCGCAAAGTACATAAAATTACGCTTCTAATGATACCAAACACTGCTTTTTACAAATTTTGTCCAGGTTGACCCCATTTTCAGTCTATTTTGACTACACTATATCTTGTACGGTATATAAATTATGGAAAGAAACTGGGTTGGAGTTAGTTGTACATTTGTACATAAAACAAAGAATATTAAAAACATTTAGCTGATATATATCGAGATCTTTCAATTCAAACAGGAGAGGCTTGACATGAGTAAATCTATCTTTAAAATAATAAGACAAGCAACATGCATTTGTTGACCATAAAGAGGCCTAAGTATGGATTTATTAGCTCTACACCAAGCAATTATTGCATAGTTTAAATGACAATGGATAAAGGAGTAATATAATTGAGTTAAATTACGTTTATTTAAAGCACTTCTAGGTTTATACGGTGTTTTTATACTTTTAGCAACTTTATTACACAAGATTTTTATTACCGTGTGATATTTCCAATTAAGGTTTTCATTGATATAGATACCCAAGAAGGTTGTATTAATTACTCTTTTAAAGTTTACTCTATTAAAGTTTTGTCAATAAAAAGTAATGGTGAATCGCAAGGCAGAAGTTTTTTTTAGAAGCTGGATGAAAAAGTATACAATACGTTCTTTCAACATTAAGTGTAAGCTTGTTTATTTTAAACCATTCAGAAATTTTTGTTAATTCGATATTCGTATTTTGAAATAATATTGTAATGTTGTTAACAGATAAAAAGAGGTAAGTGTCATCTGCAAAAATAATAGCGATCAAGTTTGAGGCTTTATGTAAATCATTGGTGTAAATGAGAAAGAGAAAGGGCCCAAGTATACAACCCTGCGGAACACCACAGGTTATATTTAATAGATTGGATGGGTCAGTTAAATTACTATAAACAAACTGTTTACAGTTGCTTAAATAGCTTTTAAGTAATAGTAAAACATTTCCTTTAATTCAATAATACTCAAATTTTTTTAGGAGATTTTTGTAATCAATTGTATTAAAAGCATATGATAAATCTATGAAAACTCCCTGCGTGAATTGAGAATTTTCAAAAGATTCAGAAATATTGCAAATAATTTGGATTATTGCATGTTCTGCTGAGTTATTCTTTTATGATTAACATATGGTATATTATTTGAAGAAAGGTCATTATAAACTACATTATATAAAATTCTCTCTAAAATTAAAAAAAAAACAGACAAAACAGAAATTGGGCGATAATTAGAAACCTTGGTTGCATTACCAGCTTTGAAAATTGGAGTCACTTTAGCTATTTTTAGAAACTCAGGAAAAACGCCCTGTTTTATTGAACAATGTAAGTAATTTTATAATAAATAAGTAACTTTAAGTATCTTCTAGGTGTTCATAAGACTCGATGACAACATTATCATTTATATTATCATGGCCAGCTGATTTATTACACTTAAACATCTTTAAAAATAGCTCAAAATCTTCATAAGATAATTCATAAGATGTTAAGACCGAAGTAATCAAAAAATCATACTCATCTATTTTATTAGCTAGATTAGGGCCAACAGGACCAAAAAATTTATTTAGTTCACTACTTATTACAGTTGGATCAAAGGAAAATTCATCATTAACTTTTATAGTTTTGGGCAGTGAGCACGGTTTTATTTTTTGCATACCAGTAAGTTCTATAAGAAATTCCCATGTGCGTTTACAATTATGTTTGTTCATCTCTTGTAAATTTGAGTAGTACAATTTTTTTTTTTTCCCTTTGTCTTTCAAATTTTTGGCACAATTTTTATAAAGAATCTTACTTTCATTTGTTTTGGTTTTTAAGTATTTGATATATAAATTTTGCTTATCTTTAGAGGATCTTCAAAGATCTTTGGTGACATTTAACTCTTTGTTTTTATGTTTAATGGACATTTCGGAAAGTTTATGTCATATATTTCATAAAAAGTTTTAAAGAAAGCGTCATAAATTTGATTAGCGTCTGTAGATACTTTAATTTGATTCCAATGAAGCAGAGATAACTGCTCTTTAAAAGATTTTAAATTTGCAGCGGTAAAAAACCGTTTTGAAAAACTAGCTTTCTGTTGGGATATTTTTTAAGCGACAATGTTAATCGAGATAAAAATGTGGAGGTGATCAGAGATGTCGCTTAAAATTATACCTTTTTTAGAGATTTATTAAAAATATCATTTGTTATGATATTGTCAATTAAAGTAGCTGAAGTTATAGTTACTCTTGTTGGCTTATTAAATAGAGGAATTGCCCTATGTTCAAATGCATATTATAAAATTTATTTATTCCACAATTTGTGTGGTATTGAAAGCTATCAAAATTAATATCACCTATTAAGTACTATAATTTTTTTTTCTTGGCTGCTTTATCTTAAAATATCATTAATAAATATATCAAAATTTCTAATTTGACCCAAAGGTGGGCGATAGCAAGTACTTAAAATTAAATATTTATTTTTTGTGGTTGTGATTTCAATTGTTAAAACCTCTTTGTCGTCATCAGAATTACTTATGTCAGGCCTTATAATATATATATATATATATATATATATATATATATATATATATATATATATATATATATATATATATATATATATATATATATATATATATATATATATATATATATATATATATATATATATATATATATATATATATATATATATATATATATATATATATATATATATATATATATATATGTAAATTATGTTAGTGTATTTTACAAATAGAGTGCTCAATGTTCTTAAAGAACAGAGCAATAATAAATTAGTAAAAAACACTTATCTAACTTTTATCTTCGACTTGAAGTTTCACCATTGCTGGATCATCAGGAAGAGTTCTTCTTCAGGAAGAACTCTTCAAGATGAAGAAACTTCAAGTCGAAGATAAAAATTAGATAAGTGTTTTTTACTAATTTATATATATATATATATATATATATATATATATATATATATATATATATATATATATATATATATACATATACATATATATATATATATATATATATATATATATATATATATATATATATATATATATATATATATATATATATATATATACATATAAATATATACATATATATATATATGTATATTTATATATATATATATATATATATATATATATATATATATATATATATATATATATATATATATATATAAATATATGTATATTTGTGTAACAAGAATTTGAAATTTCAATGTGGTTGTGGCGCAGTGGTTAGAGCACTTTTTTTAGAAGCAAGAGATCTAGTGTTCAAAACGAGCTTCGGTCTTGCCTCAAAAAGACCGACCGATTAATGATCTTGTAAACGTTATTTAACAAAGCCGTCAGGTCTTGTTAGAATACTTAAGAAAAAAAATTTTAAATATCGCCATCGAAGAAAAAACCACCAAAAATTTCAATGTTGTAGATATAATTTATACATTATAGATATAATTGTATTGAACTCATTTGATATAATTGTATTAAATTCACTTGAACTGGATTGAAGAGCAGAACTGGTATTGTATTTTTTAACTGTCTTAAAATAAGAAAAAATAAAATAAACTTAGTTTTGCAAAATTAAGTAAAATAGTTTGAAAAAATTTTAAAATTTAGTTTCCAAATACTTTTAAAAAATTTTTTAAATAGTTTTAAAAATTTTGATTCTTCCCAAAGACAGAAATTTTCTACTTTCAAAAATGAACTGAAAAAAGTTATTCTCTCAATAGATAATATACTCGAGTTCTTTTGATCTTGTTTCTCTTTTATAATTTTTATCTAAATGTAATTTAGAATATTTTATTTTAATTTTTATCGTTTTGTTAAACGGTGTTTTATAATTGAGATACCTTATCTTATTTGTAAGTATATTTTCTTAAACGGTATTTACTTTTCATTTTATATTTTTTTTGAAATAATTGGTTTATTATTACTGTATTCTTAAACGGTTCTCGGTGACAGGATCTTACGATCCACTTTGAGTTTCCGTGTCCTCATACATTATGTATAACGACATTTTACCAGAAAATATTGTTAAAAGAAAAAAGAAAAAAAAAATTGTGAAACTTTGAGAAGTGAAGTTGTGAAACTCTTTCCATTCACCTTTTTTCTTCTAATCACATGACTAGTAAGTTTTCGCTCGGACCAAATCAAAATTTATACTATACATGTTCACGTGATAGTTTTTCTTTTTTTCCGGTGTAGTAGGCAGGATTGACTTAACTGTGGCGTTCACTGTACAGTTAGCCGTACTGGAAGGTAACAAAAACTGAACAGTGCTTACTGCCTTGGTGAAAAGCACTCAACAGTAATTCCTAACACCAAACACTTAACTCAGGTAACATGTAGTAACATACCATTAACAATTACCAACCTGTCACTTTGATTTTTAATGTTTGTTTTAATACCTTTGTTTTCTCTTCTTTGTAAAAGTTCAGGAAAAATTCCTGATAATAATTAATTCTCAATATCATAAATGTTCGGTTCTTTTTTTTCAGATGATCTTGAGTCATCAATCTCTGCTGAATTTCTTTCTACCATTTTATACTAAAACATATAAAATAATAAAAAAAAGTGCACATACAACAAATTCCCATAGCAAATACAGCATAAAATATAATTATCATAAATTTATAATAAAATGCATGTAAACAATATTAAAATATATTAAATATTTAAACAAGTTAATTAAATGAAATGATAATCTATTGAATCATTTCAAAGCGGTTAGTATAAAGTAAATTAGTATATAATAATCATTAAAATAAAAATAATCTTAATTTGATCTAAAAAAGTTACTATATACAAAAAAGAAGATATAGATACTAAATTTTAAACATTTGATTTTGCAGTTTTATTTAAACTAATACTATATGGCTAGTGAACAAACGTTTTTTTATCCTTTTTCTCATTTGCTACCTCTTTTTAAAACATTTACAAGGCAAAATTAAAATGTTAAGTGTTTGGTACCCAAGTACAGTGTTCGGCACCTAGGTAGGAATCACTTGTCAAGCCATCGGTACCGTCAGGTAGGAATTACTTTACAGTGATCCATACCGGGTAAGTACTTCAGCATCCTACAGCGGTACCCGAAAGAAAAAAAAGAAGATTGGAAACTGAGCTTTTCATCTTGAGCTGAAATACTCATCACAAACAAGAACCACACAAAGGTGACGTATGTGAAGAAAGAACGTACCACAGTAGCCAAAGGTACGACAGCGTACCAAAAATGTTTTTTTACTAACTTTACTACAGACACTAGCTTTTGATTTTATTTAATAATTTAATAGTCAATCTTTACTATAACGCAGCAATTTTGCAAAGTTTTCTTTAAAAAGAGAATTTTCGAAACACTTCTGTTTAATATTTTTGTGTTTTGATGTTGTATGAATCAGTGTTTATTAAGAGGGCTGATTTGACATTTTATTCAAAATTCACTTTTTGTATGTTTTGTGTTCCTCTATCATAGCTTCATTATTTTCTGTTAAAAGTATGTTTAAATGTTATCTTCTTATACAAATAAAGTCACCTGAAAGTTTTTGGTTTTTATCAAAAAGGCGAATTTGCTTCAAATACGCCCTTTTAAATAAAATCACTCTCCAACTGATTGGTATTTTTAGGCGCAACATGCGGAAAATATAGTTTTTCGAATGTTGTTTAATTGTTAGTATTATAAATAGTTCAGCCATGGATCTTGCTATTCCAAGTCCCAGAAAAAGGAAAGAAAGTAATCTGTGTGAGTACAAGCATAACAAAATAAAACAAGCACGTTTAATGGGACAGTCATACATAAATGGAAAGGGAATCGACGTTCCACCAAAGTACTCTGAGTTTACTTGCAGGTAAGGTTCAAACATTCAATATAAAAACCAAAAATACAATAAAACTAATAAAATATCAATATAAAAGTCATAAATAAAAATACAAAATTCAGAAAATAGAAATAAAAATATAAAACTCTTAAATTAAGAATAAAAATATAAAACTCATAAATTAAAAATAAAAATAAAAACCTAATAAAAATACAAATATAAGTTTAGTTCAACCAAATACCCTTTTTTCATTTTCATTATCCTAAATGCTGAAGAAAATAAAATGGTTGTTAAGTCTCCTTGTGGTGTTTGTTATAAGACCGTAACATGTAATCAAAAAGCTATACAGTGCAACTCTTGCAATAAGTGGATCCACATTAGGTGTAATAATGTTGATATAAAATTCTACAACTCTTTGATGACTGAAACTGGCTATTGATACTGTTTTAAATGCTTGGAAAACACTCCACCATACTCTTCTCTGACAGATAAGGATTTTAAGGTCACTGTAAATGGTACAAATACTTTTACTCATAATTTATTTTATGACACTTCATCTAACATAAATAATCTTTTTCAAAATAAACTTGACAATGATAATATTAATTGTAAATACTATGATACAACAGAGTATAAAAAAGCTATTAGTATCGATTCAAAAACCTATTTACATGTTAATATATCATCCCTGACATATTACCTTGATGATCTTCTGCTTTCCCTTATGTATAATAAACCCAATATCATTGCTATATCTGAAACTTGCTTAAATCACAACAAAACACTTAGAACTGATATCACTTTAAATGGCTATGTTTTTGAACGTACTGATTCTCATTCTAATAAAGGAGGAACTATTATATATATAAAATCTGAATTAAATAATAACTTGAGATCTAACCTCAAAATTCAGAAAAAAAAAGAATTAGAATCAACCTTTATAGAAATTTTACTGCCATCAGAAAAAAATATTATTGTAGGTTGCATTTATCGCCACCCATGTATGAACACTAGTGAGTTCAATATCACTTATATACAAACCCTACTCGACAAGTTATCACTAGAGAATAAAAATATAGTTCTTTTAGGAGACTTCAACATTAATCTTTTAAAATATGACTCCTGTAACAATGTTTCTAACTTTCTAGATTTTATGTGCTCTTTCTCTCTTTTCCCATTAATTACTCAACCAACCAGAATTCCAAAATCAAAGACACTCATAGATAATATATTTGTAAACTTTCACACCCTAAACACTAAATCAGGCAACCTAACAGTATGCCTTGCTGACCATCTTATTCAGTTCATATCCTTTCCATGCAAGAACTTAAAACAGTCTCATCCCAAACTATATCGTAGATGTTTTGAAAGTTTTGATGAAAAAAGTTTTCTTAAAGACCTTAAAGAAACTGATTGGCTTACAATAAACTAACAAGGTAACTATTGTGCTCTACTTCTAAGTTGGAATCATTACGTGAATACAAATTAAAAATAAGTTGCACAAAAAGTTTATAAAATGTAAAAATAAGAATTTAAAGCTACAATACTTTCAAAAATTTAAGTATTATAGAAATCAAATTAGTAACCTACTACGATACTCAAAAAAAACATATTATTCAACCTACTTTAATGAAAATCTAAATAACCTTATAACCACCTGGAAAGGAATAAGGAGTATTATTTCTATTAAATCAAAGATCAACAATAATATAGATAGTTTAAATATTAATAATAAAACTATAACTAACAAGAAAATAATTGCAAATACATTTAACAGTTACTTCTCTTCAATGGCAGATTATCTTGCTAAAGAAATTATACATCCTAGATTTCACTTCAGCTACTATCTAAAAAACCAAAATCCTGATACTTTTTTTATATCTCCAGTTACTCTCAAGAAGTAAATAACTATATCTCCCTCTTGAATCCAAAAAAAAGTACCGGACCCAATAGCATTCCTTCAAAAATAATGACCTTAGCATCTCAAGAATTGAGCTTCCCCTTGAGTATTATAATAAATCAATCTTTTCAATTAGGGATATTCCCTGAATTATATAAAGTTGCAGAAGTTGTTCCAATTTCTAAAAGCAGCTGTAAACAAGATCCTTGTAACTATCAGCCTATATCCTTACTCTCAAATGTAGGTAAACTAATTGAAAAGCTTATGTATAACAGGCTACTTAGTTTTTTAAATCTATCAGATAGCTTATATAGTATGTAATTTGGATTCCGAAAGAAACACTCTACTAACCAAGCACTCATAGATATAACTGAAACCATACGCGAGGCTTTGGATCAAAAACAATTTGCTGGTGGAGTGTTTGTTGATCTACAAAAAGCTTTTGATACTGTCAACCATGAAATTCAATTATCAAAGCTGTATCATTATGGTGTAAGGGGAATTGCTCTGAACTGGTTTAAGTCATATCTAAACCATCGTCCACAAAGTGTTACTATTGGTAATATTTCATCCACTACTAAGTTTACGTCTATAGGTGTTCCTCAGGGTTCAACTCTGGGTCCCCTTCTTTTCCTTATCTACATAAATGATTTAAATATTTGTATTAAATACTCGAAGGTGTATCATTTTGCTGATGACACTAACCTTCTGATTGTAGACAAGTCTTTAAAAAAGCTAAATAAGTACCTAAATTATGACCTGGCATCACTGGTTCAATGGTTGCGATCAAACAAAATATCTTTGAATGTCAAAAAAACTGAATTAGTTCTATTTAAGCCTCAAGACAAAAAAATTACCAAAAAACTTAATTTTAGAATTAGTGATCAAAAACTAAATATTGTAGATAAAATAAAATATCTGGGCATATTATTAGATAAAAATCTTTTGTTCATTCAACAAATTAAATCCATATCAAACAAACTAAGTCCAGCAAATGGAATGCATACCAAAATAAGGCATTTTGTGAATTACAAAACCCTTGGGAATATTTGGCATGCTATTTTTAACTCCCAACTACGCTATGGTTGTTAGATATGGGGACTAAGTTCATCCATTTATAAAAAAAACCTTATAAATCTCCAGAATAAATCTTTAAGAATAATTCATTTTCAACCTAACAGTTTTAGTTTTGACATACTATATAATCTTTCTAAAATTTTAAAGCTTGACGAACTTATCTACTTATCAAACTGTGTTCTTGTATGGGACATTGTCCACAATAATATGCCCAGCTGCTTCACTAGCTACTTTAAATTCACAAATGATATTCATAGTTATAAACTTAAGTCTGTATCTTATTGTAGTCTCTCTATGCCTTTAAAACAAACACATAAGTATGGCATAAAGTCAATCAATTATCAATCAATTCACTGTTGGAACTCTCTTCCTGTTGAAACTAAAAAAACATTCTCCAAAATGACAAATAGAAATGCCTTCATAACCCATGTTAAAAAGTTTATCCTCAATAAAAATAATCAATGAACTATCAGTTATGTAATAACCCCCATGCTATTTTCTATAACTAAATTTTTAATATACTAAATAAAACTCATAAATAAAAATAAAAAATAACAATAACAATATAAAACCAAAAAATAGAAATAAAAATATAAAACTCATAAAATAAAAATATATAAGTCTAAAAATAAAGCATAAAAATATATAAATGTTCATTTAGTCACAACCAAATACCCTCATTTTCATCATCCTGTAAAGTTTATATGGCTCTAAAATTTGTGGGATTGTTACTAACCATGTAACATGTAATAAATAAAAAATAAACTATTTTCTATGCAATCGCCCCGCTTAATTCTTTATAACAATTTTATTTTTTTTTAATTCTTTTTATTATACTTTAATGCATATTCAACATTTCTATTTCCTTATAAAATACTATGCTTAAAAAATTCTGGTACATAACAAAACTCTCCTAGGACTTCTCCTTCTTTGACTTTTCTTTCCAAGTCGTTAAACTTCTCTCCATTTTCTTTCCTTCTTTTTACCTGTTACATTTTTTGTTATTGATATTGTTATGATTTTTATATTTTTTATTTTGCATTATTATTAATGATTATCACTATTGTATATATAGATAAATATATAGTAAAATATATATACAGATTATACTTTTTTATATTGCTGTATTTAATATTATTATTACTATTCATTACTATTATTGTTATTATTATTATTATCATTGTTATTATTATGCTATAATTTATACCATCATAGATCTTTACTCGTCATCAGTTTATAACTGTTTGTAAATGTCCCGCGCGATTGCATTTATATTCAGTTATTATTTAAGTGAAAATGTATTGGTTTGATTTGATTTGATTTGTAAAATGATTTACATACAGTTAAATATATTTTATATATAATAGGTGTATGCATATGAAACCGCTGTTTTTTCTTTGAATTAGAACGTTTGTTTTGGAGATGTTTTATTTATATTTCTTTGAATGTAATTTCCATTATTTTCTACTACTTTTTGCCAATTTTTTGGTAGCTTATGAATTCCATCCCAATAGAATTTCTCAGGTTTAGAAGCTATCCAATCATCGAGCCATTTTTTGACCTCTTCATAATTCGAGAAGTGCTGATCTGCCAAGCCATGTGACATTGATCGGAATAAATAGTAATCTGATGGAGCAAGGTCTGGTGAATACGGCGGGTGGCATAAGACTTCCCATCCGATAGTTTTCAACGCTGTTTGAACAACTTTACAAACATGAGGACGAGCATTGTCATGTTGAAGAATTATTTTATCGTGTCTCTCAGCATATTCGGGTCGTTTTTCTTCTAATGCTTTTCTTAAACGGAATAATTGGAGTCTGTAAAGTGGCCCATCAATTGTTTCTTTAGGTTTTAGCAACTCATAGTATACCACACCAATCTGATCCCACCAAATAGACAGCAAAGCCTTATTTCCATGAATATTCCTCTTTGGTGTTGATTTTACAGGTGCGCCTGGGTCAACATAATGTGTTGTGCGGACTGGATTGTCAAAATAAATCCATTTTTCATCTCCAGTCACTATTCGATGCAAAAAAGACTTTCTTTCAAAACGATTCAATAACATTTCGCATGTCACTAAACGCCTTTCAATATCACGTTCTTTCAATTCATGTGGAACCCATTTTCCTTCCTTTCTTATTTTACCGAGAGCTTGTAAACGTCTTGAAATTGTTGCCTGATCAACATTCAACTCTTCTGCTAATTGTTCTTGGGATTGAGCATCGTCTTCGTCCAATAAACTTTGCAATTCTGAATCTTCAAATTTTTTTGGAGGTTTACCACGTTCCTTGTTGTCAAGATCGAAATCGCCACTTTTAAATCTTCTAAACCAATCTCTGCAAGTTGTTTCAGATAAAGCATGGTCAGAATAAGCTTCTACAAGCAAACGATGACTTTCTGCAGCAGTTTTCTTTAAAATAAAATAGTGAAGTAATACTTCCCGCAAATGCATATTTGAAGGCACAAAGTTGTTCATTTTGAAAGATGTATAAAATTATCTAGATATGAATAAAATCAAAATAAAAACTATGATATTTAAAGCAAATTGAACGTAGTTTCACACACATAATCATCCATACATTAATTTTGTCTTAAAAAGAAAATTAACTTGTCTTATTTTAAACAGCGGTTTCATATGCATACACCTATTATATATATATATATATATATATATATATATATATATATATATATATATATATATATATATATATATATATATATATATATATATATATGTATATATATATATATATATATATATATATATATATATATATATATATATATATATATATATATATATATATATATATATATATATATGTAGATATATATATATACATATATATTTATATATATATATTTATATTTATATATATACATATATACATTTATTTCATATGCATACACCTATTATATATATATATATATATATATATATATATATATATATATATATATATATATATATATATATATATATATATATGTATATATATATATATATATATATATATATATATATATATATACATATATATATATATATATATATATATATATATATATATATATATATATATATATATATATATATATATATATATATATATATAAAATATATTTAACTGTATGTAAATCATTTTACAAATCAAATCAAATCAAACCAATACATTTTCACTTAAATAATAACTGAATATAAATGCAATCGCGCGGGACATTTACAAACAGTTATAAACTGATGACGAGTAAAGTTCTATGATGGTATAAATTATAGCATAATAATAATAATGATAATAATAATAATAACAATAATAGTAATGAATAGTAATAATAATATTAAATACAGCAATATAATATATATATATATATATATATATATATATATATATATATATATATATATATATATATATATATATATATATATATATATATATATTGAATAAAAGCTTTTCTACTCAACAGGTCTCAACGAGTCATCCTTGGCGACACTCAATCGAATTTGTAACCTGTGACAAGTCGAGTGCCGCAAGAATCAGTCTTGGGTCCAATTTTATTTGTTATTTTCATCAATGATCTGCCAAAGAAAACAGTTGTAAGATTTACGCTGATGACACTAAAATCCTAAGCATTGTCAACTCACTTGCTGCTCAACTTCAACTCCAATCTAATATTGACCAAATTGTCCAGTGGACTAAATCTTGGCTCAAGGAGCTAAATGCAAAGAAATGCAAGGTCATGCACTTTGGCCAAAAAAATTAACTCCTTTCAAGTACTTAATGGAGGAATTAGGCCCTTGTTCAATAACGACTCGAACTACATTGGAAGCAACCACCTCTGAGCGTGACTTGGGAATTCAAATTACCAATGATCTTAAAGTAGAGCCCAATCCATCATTGCCTCATCTAAAGCAAATCAAATGCTAGGCATCCTAAAACACACTTTCCAATCTCGTGATGCTTCTTTATGGAAACAACTCTACTCCACCTACATCCGTCCTTTACTCGAGTTTGCAATTCCAGTTTGGAACCCTCATTTGGTGAAGGATGAACAAACTATTGAATCAATACAGCGCAGAGCCACAAAAATACCAGACAAACTAAAAAAGTTAGACTACAAGTCCAGATGTTTACAACTTGGCCTATCTTCTCTTGCTGAACGTCGTAAACGAGGTGACCTCATCCAAAAATATAAAATTATTAATAACATTGACATAGTCAACTGGCACTTTCCTCTCATCACAATTCCACCAAGAGCAAATCACAGAGAAAGAATTCACCGTGAAAAGTACAGCAATAATTTAGCTCGTTTCCACTTTTTAACAATCGCTTTTCCAACGCATTGAAAATGTTACCAGATAAAGTAATCGGTTCTCCAACTGACAACAGTTTTGAAGCGAGCCTCGATAAGCTCTAATGTTACTACAGCTCGCAGCTATCCTTAGTGAAAGTTGCAATATGAGCTTCATAAAAACTAACTTTAATCTGACAATCTATGATTTGTATTTTGTCAATTATTTTTACTTTTGTTGTAACAAATATATACTACTATATATATATATATATATATATAAATGTATATATATATATATATAAGTATATATATATATATACATTTATATATATATATTTATATATATATATATATATATATATATATATATATATATATATATATATATATATATATGTATATATGTATATATATAAATATAAATATATATATATAAATATATATGTATATATATATATCTACATATATATATATATATATATATATATATATATATACATATATATATATATATATATATATATATATATATATATATATATATATATATATATATATATGTATATATGTATATATATAAATATAAATATATATATATAAATATATATGTATATATATATATCTACATATATATATATATATATATATATATATATATATATATATATACATATATATATATATATATATATATATATATATATATATATATATATATATATATATATATATATATATATATATATAAAATATATTTAACTGTATGTAAATCATTTTACAAATCAAATCAAATCAAACCAATACATTTTCACTTAAATAATAACTGAATATAAATGCACTCGCGCGGGACATTTACAAACAGTTATAAACTGATGACGAGTAAAGATCTATGATGGTATAAATTATAGCATAATAATAATAATGATAATAATAATAATAACAATAATAGTAATGAATAGTAATAATAATATTAAATACAGCAATATAATATATATATATATATATATATATATATATATATATATATATATATATATATATATATATATATATATATATATATATTGAATAAAAGCTTTTCTACTCAACAGGTCTCAACGAGTCATCCTTGGCGACACTCAATCGAATTTGTAACCTGTGACAAGTCGAGTGCCGCAAGAATCAGTCTTGGGTCCAATTTTATTTGTTATTTTCATCAATGATCTGCCAAAGAAAACAGTTGTAAGATTTACGCTGATGACACTAAAATCCTAAGCATTGTCAACTCACTTGCTGCTCAACTTCAACTCCAATCTAATATTGACCAAATTGTCCAGTGGACTAAATCTTGGCTCAAGGAGCTAAATGCAAAGAAATGCAAGGTCATGCACTTTGGCCAAAAAAATTAACTCCTTTCAAGTACTTAATGGAGGAATTAGGCCCTTGTTCAATAACGACTCGAACTACATTGGAAGCAACCACCTCTGAGCGTGACTTGGGAATTCAAATTACCAATGATCTTAAAGTAGAGCCCAATCCATCATTGCCTCATCTAAAGCAAATCAAATGCTAGGCATCCTAAAACACACTTTCCAATCTCGTGATGCTTCTTTATGGAAACAACTCTACTCCACCTACATCCGTCCTTTACTCGAGTTTGCAATTCCAGTTTGGAACCCTCATTTGGTGAAGGATGAACAAACTATTGAATCAATACAGCGCAGAGCCACAAAAATACCAGACAAACTAAAAAAGTTAGACTACAAGTCCAGATGTTTACAACTTGGCCTATCTTCTCTTGCTGAACGTCGTAAACGAGGTGACCTCATCCAAAAATATAAAATTATTAATAACATTGACATAGTCAACTGGCACTTTCCTCTCATCACAATTCCACCAAGAGCAAATCACAGAGAAAGAATTCACCGTGAAAAGTACAGCAATAATTTAGCTCGTTTCCACTTTTTAACAATCGCTTTTCCAACGCATTGAAAATGTTACCAGATAAAGTAATCGGTTCTCCAACTGACAACAGTTTTGAAGCGAGCCTCGATAAGCTCTAATGTTACTACAGCTCGCAGCTATCCTTAGTGAAAGTTGCAATATGAGCTTCATAAAAACTAACTTTAATCTGACAATCTATGATTTGTATTTTGTCAATTATTTTTACTTTTGTTGTAACAAATATATACTACTATATATATATATATATATATATATATATATATATATATATATATATATATATATATATATATATATATATATATATATATATATATATATATATATATATATATAAGGTCTGAACCAGCTATAATACTAAGATATGGGTTTTATTCATCATATCTGTATGAAACAGATATACCCTATACCTGTTTTATACAGGTATTATGAGCAAAATGACTCAAATGTAAATAATTTACAGATTTTTCATATTAAACCCTTCTTGCGTAGTTATTTAATATGTCATTGCCTAAGTTTTATTAGGATTTTTTTCAGATTGAAAGTATACTCTGAATAGGTAAATTTTGTTATAGTAAGCCTAGACCTACATAGTTCTTGAGAGTGTAACATAGGTAGGTAGACCTACCTATGTTATACTATATATAGTTCTTATACTAGTTATATTATACATAGTTTTTAAGAGTATAATATAGGTTGCACCGCTAAAAAGGAAAACATGAAAACATGAAATGGTTTTTTTCCCTTCTTTACTTAAGTGCCAAATCTCTGTTGTTCTCTATTTATAACTATAAATAATGCTGTGGGTTTAAATAGAAACTCAGTTTTCTAGCTTGTATTAATTGTAAAATAATTTTTTTGATTTCTACTTTTAGGTGCAATAAAAAGTGTTAGGACTACTTTGGAGAGGCTAACTGTTTGTGTGGCCGTGACGCAGTGGTTAGAGCGCTTGCTTTATAAGCAGTAGATCCAGGTTCGAAAAGAGCTCTGGACATATTTTCGCGTCACGGTAAGGAAGGAGGCGTGAACTTCCTGGTTAAATGCACTTTCGCGGTGCTCTGTGACAAAACCGTTAGGACTTCTTGGGGCACCTAAAAAAAAAAAAACTGTATAACTTTTGAAAATTTTATGGTATAAAAAGCAAAGATGAAAAAGATCTGTATATTCATGGATTAATAGATGTCATTAAAGTTAAAAGAAGAGTGCCACATCAAATGGTTCTTGAAAAACCAAAGCAACCGAATAGTTTCTTTTATTATATGATTTTGGGCAATGTACGCATAGAGATATGTTGCAATGCATTTTTATCTGTCCTAAGTATTAGTCAAAAACGATTACGACTAATAAGGAACCTTAAGGTTATTGGAGTAACCTCTGAAAAAAGAGGAAAAGGTATTAATAATTGTCTTTCTCAGAATGTTCATGACATTGTTAATAATCGCATAAAATCATTTCCTCTCAAGGAATCTCATTATTCCGGAAAAAATATATATTTACTAAATGCAAATTTAAATATAAAGACAATGTGGCAACTTTTTTGTAAAAGAAATCCAGATTTAAAAGTGAGCAAGTCTTTTTTTCGGAACCATTCTAAAGCAAATTTTAACTTTCGGTTTAGGCGCCCACAAGTGGACACTTGCTGCAAGTGTGAAGAATTAAATCTCAAACTAAAATCACCAAATCTCAATGATGTAGCTAAAAGAGCAGCACAGTCTGATTTTGATGTTCATAAGCGAAGGAGTAAAAAATTTTACAATGCTCTAAAACATGAAATGTCCGAAGATGGCTCAAAAGAGGAGCACATTCTATCATTGGCATTCGACTATATGAAGACAATAAGCTTACCAAAAATACCTGTTTAACAACTTTACTACATGAGACAGCTATCAGTCAATATTTTCTTCTATACACAACATTAAAGAAGAAAAAAGTCATGTATATTTGTTCCATGAAGGTCAAGGAAGAAAAGGACCTAATGAAGTTGCTATATTTTTAAATGATTTTTTAAGCTTAGTTCCACCAAAGGATAATACATTACGTCTGTTTTGTGACAGTGGCAGGTTTGATAAAGTCGAGCAGTTTTTCCCAATGAGAGGGCACAGTTTTCTTCCTTGCATTAGTGACTTAGGTATAATTTCAAGAGTTTTAAAAAGACATGACCGTCTTTATCACATGCATCAACTCACAGAGCTTATTAGCAGCTCCAGATCACAAAAGTTTACTGTGAAAGAAATAGTAGATGCAACTTATTTTTTTGATTTTAAAACATGGAGCCCAAAAAATTACAAAAAGTCTTGCATTTCTTCAAAAACCAAGGGTAAAAATACCCCAAAAGAAAAGAAGGTTCACTTTTCTATTAGTAACTGATTTCATTTTGTATATGACCATGATAAAAAAGGCTACATTAAGGCATTCACCACTATTAATGGTTTGGTCTGTCATACTTTTTTTATGTCCAAACGTACAGGTGCTGTACCACAGGTGGATAGTTTGGTTTATCCAAGTGGCAAAGATACACTGAAAAAAGCAAAGATGGAGGACCTTAACAATTTGAAAGAATTCATTCCTAAAGAATTCAACGAGTTTTATAATGAGCTGTACTCCTGGCCAACTAACGAATGTGAAAATCTTTCTGATAGTGACTTTGAGGAAGAACCAGAATAAAATGCTAAGACTTAATGCTTACTGATAGTTATTTTAGTTGTTAACTTATATATATGTATTATATTTATTATTGACATATTAAAACATTGTTTTAAAGTACATACTTATAGTTCTTAAGGAGTTTCAATGTGTTTTTTTTCCTGAATTGTTTGATTTTTTTAAAAAGGCGAATTTTTCGAAATTTTGAACACTAATTATTAACATTTGATGTATACTTTTAATTATTTACTATCAATTTTTTGTTGATGACACAACATCCTATTATTTTTGTATTTTGTGGTAAAATTGTTTCGGGCACTTTTTGAACATAGTTCTCATAATAATATATAATAAATATTAGAAAAATTTATATTATAGTATGACATTTTTACTGTAAAAATTAAATCATCACTTCTTTAAAATTAAATCATCAATTCTTGAGAAAGCGCAAAAGACCGTGCGCGTGTTTATAACAATTTGTTAGAATCCAGTACAAAAATAAGTAATTTCATGCTATTTAAAGAATGCATTATAGAAAATACGCATTAGAGGTGTGCTCAAGATTTTGAGCACATCTATAATGCGTATTTTCAAGCCTTATCTCGCAAAATTGTAGCTAAAATATTGACCATAGATTCCGATATTACATGAGTTTTTTGTGTGTAAATGATGCTACATATTTTCTACAACATTCCCAAGCCTAGTCAATACTATATAATGAAAAGCATAGTCAATACCATATAATGAAAAGCATAGTCAATACCATATAATGAAAAGCATAGTCAATACCATATAATGAAAAAAAACTACCAGGCAAGAGAAAAAGCTGGATTAAGTAGAGGGGTTTGATCATTATTAAATCAAAGCGTTCAAGTGGTTTTTTAAAAGATTTTTAAACAATGCCAGCTGCTCTGGTAATATTACTGAAAATAAATGAAAATTTGATTCAGAAACCTTATATAATTAGGCAAACTCTCTCGTCATGTGTTGTATTAAATGCTGAAAGTTTTGGTAGTTAATCTAAACATTCCCAACCTTAATAGTCGCACGCCAAGCTCACTGGTGCACTCTATCTAATCATAACAAGTTAATAAGATCTTCATCAAACGATCCGTCTCTCTTAACAACAATTTCATTGGACTGTTGCCAAGAGAGAAACTTGGAAACCCATGCCTGGAAAATTTGTCTACTAATCCGCTTCAACTTCAAATTATTTGGAACCATGCAAACTACGCAGCTATATTAGTGCACATGACCACACGAAAAAATGTTCAGTGGTCTAAGTGTAAATGATAGCTATCAGCTTCTAGTAAACTTGATTTGTAAAGCCATCAGATTATGCGTCCAATTATTTTCAGTCTTTTCACGGAGAAAAGTCTTTTCACTGAGAAAATGGAGCAATGGTATTATGTTATGGAGGCGGTCAAAGTTAAATGTAGTCGCAGTTTGCACAAATTATGCAAAATATCATATTACACTGCATGCAGAAATTTACCAAGGTGGTTAAATTTGCCTGTCAGAAGTTTGAAGAGTAACTTGTCAGGTATTCCATAGTTGACCTTAAACGCCCGCATGCGCATATGCTCAGCGCAAAGACTACGTCGTAAACCTGCTAGAACTTAGGAATCTTAAAGCGAAAAACTCATCGCGGCATCTAAATGGACCGAAAGTGGTTACTAGAGGCATGCTTTAAGGTTCAGTCTTGGAGAGATTGCTCTTTGTGATATTCACATAAACTTATTATAATAAATGGCCGGCAGGCCATTAATGATAATAAGTTTTTAGGTAAAGTAAAAACTCTAAACATGGATTTATTGCAACCAGTATGATAAATAATTTCAAAAGTTCAGAAACATTCTTATTAAAAACTCATCTGCCCTGCTTTGTGATAAAAATATTAGGTCTTCTTAAAGAACATTAACAATCAAAAGGAAAAAGATCTCCAATCATCTAAAAAAATCAAATATCTTCGATAGACTTTGAAATATAGTAGCAATGTCAGATGTTATTGACTACATTATGGTTCAGCTGACTTTGATGCTTTTGAAGGCTTTCTTTAACATTTGATTATAAAATAAATAAAAAAAAACTTTACTCTGACCATCAATAAAATGACCAATTAGAAGACGGTAGAAAACTTACATTTCCAAATATATTATAAAAATAATGTAAATTTCCAATAGTATTACCATAGCGTTTCTTCTTAATAGAGTAAACTGAGATAAATTTGCCATCAATTCTTTATATTTAAGGGAATAGGGAGACTTAAATACAAGGAAAAAGAGAGACAGCGCATACCTTGCTGTTAAGTACGTAGCATCAAAAAAAGCCAAGCTCATCCTCATACTGTAACTGCAATATGCTTTGCCATTATCTAGAATTCAATAAATTTTAAAGATCTAGATCATTTTCTTTGGAATTGAATCCTCCCTTGAGTCTAAACTTGATTAATGCATCTTCATAGTTTTTTTTTCATTTATTTATTTTGGACCAAAGACATTCTTGATCATGGTTCTACGAAGCTTTTGTCTAGCTACCGTCATGTGATTTGCAATGATCTCATCTCTTAGGAAAAAACGTTTGTTTGTCCTCTAAATTTTAAAATTAAATTTTATAATTTGTTTCTAAATTTTATAATTTATTCCTAAAATTGATTTTAGAAATAAATTATAAAATATGTAAATAGAAGTATTGTATAAAAATATGATCATAGTAGATAATAATGACAATTTTTATTATTCATACAGCTAAGCTTAAAAATATATTTTTAGTTAAGTTACTATTTTGGTTCAAACTGCTAAAAAAATTTTGAAGATTCAGTTTTAGTTCACGTACGAACAGACGAGTTTTGGACGTACATTGTAGGTTTAATGAACGTACTTGTGGCCGCTGGGGAGGAGTAACGACTGAAGGTAGTTTAGATGCTATTGATGGATTTGCTGGTGCTATTTATAAAAAAGTTGATGCATTTGCTGGTGGTATTTGTAAAGACGTTGATAGAGTTGCTGGTGCTATTTGTGAAAACGTGCTATTTGTAAAGACGTTGGTGGTGTTACTGGTGCTTAAGCAATAAGCTGTAGTCCCAGTTACCTAGAACTTAAAGTAGGTGAATCTGTAAGGATTCAGTTACATAGCTAAAAGTTATTACCGTACCACCCCCAGCTATCCTTTTTGAATATTGAATTCTTCCTCCTAATGTTCCCCTAATCTTCAATGATATTTTTATTAGTTCTTCGCTATAATTTGTGATAGATTTTCTCTAGTAGTTTCAAGGCTAGTTGTTTAAAAGATTATTTAAATAAAAAAATATTATTTAAATAAATAAAGCTTGTACCAACTTTATGACTCGTTTATCCATAGCTATTTAATTCATGCAAATATTGCCTTGGGAAGCACTGATAACAAAAGATTGAAACCTCTTTGTAACCGTCAGTAGCATGCAATTCGTATTATTAATTTTGCATATCGTCTTACTCATTCAAAGCTTTTATTCAGCAAAATGAGATTACCTAATATATATGAATTAAATGTATTCAATAACATGTGTTTTGATATATGTGGATAATTTTGTTCCCAACTTATTTTTAAAATATCTTTACTTTAAAACCTGTCTGTAAATATACCTTGAGAAGTAATGTTTGGCTAAACCATCTTTTTTGTCAAACCAATTTTAATTAGTTTAATATTGATTATTGTGAACCATATCTTTGGAATAGAGTTATTTTGCAAAACTTTGACTTGTCTTTTTTTTCGCCTGTTTTTAAAGCTAAACTCAAAAATTATATTCTTTCCATGGACAACGTATTTTTGTACTACTAATAGTAACATGATGACATAGTTAGCTTTCTATTATTACAAAGCATTAATTTATTTTACTTATTTTTATATCAAGCCAGTTTAACTTGTTATACTTTTGTTTGTTGTAGTGCTTTTATATACTTTGTAAAGATTATTTTATCTCGTCATTGTAAGAAGTTTATTGAAAAAAAAACGGCTTTTTTGAAAAAACAGGCTTTTTTTGAGGTTCTGATGACAAAATCTTAGTTATCTTTTTCCAGTTACCTTGTTTATATTTTTTATCATTTTAAATTTGTGAAAGGTGATTGTTACTATTATTATTTTTTTACTATCACAATATAACTGTATTATCACAATATAACTGTATTATCACAGTATAACTGTACAATGTTTTATCACAATATAACTGTACAACGACAAACCAATAAAAACAAAAAAAAAATTTATCGATTTAATTAATATTAACTGATTTTAAGACCATCATGACCTGAGGTTTTAAATACCGAAACAACCCAGCGGGCACAGACGTCCGTGGGACGTCTATCTAAAGTCTTATGGATGTCACAAGCCCATAGGAGGTCCTTTAAACGTACAGCGGAAGTTCTGTGCCTGCTGGGAAGAGGACGAGAAATAATAAAAGTTATCCAACCAAAGCCCATTAAATATAAATAGGTGGCGAAATTCACTCGTTTAGTGTTTCCTGAATTACTTCGGAACCAATCAAAATTAGGAAGAATAAAAAACGCACACAGATTCTTTGAGAAATTTCCTACCATTTATTCTATTATCTATTCCATTATATTTCCACATCTTGCCGTTTTAGTCTTTTTGTCAGAATTAAGTAATTAAATTTTTATGAGAATTTTAAACCTCCTGTTTTTTTGCAAATTATTATTGTCAATTAATTTTCATATTAGGTCTTCAAAAAATATATTTTTTGACATGAATTGAAAAGAAGTTTGTTTTTCTTCAAATAGAAATTTAAATCATGAAAAATCTTATTCCTGATAAAAGTTATATTTATAAAAGTAGAGATGAAGTGGCGAAATTACCCCATTTTACTTTTTAAAATTTGCCAACAAATATAATTTGTTTTGCCGCAAATTCCAAAGTTAAATAGCTAACTATAGTAATAGCATACCGATCAGAGTTTATTAAAAAGCATACCGATTAGAGTTTATTTAAAAAATTGATTTTAAGATGTTATATAAATTAGGTCTTTTCAAATCGTATTTACTTGGTACCTGAAGGAAATCCCTTTAAACAAATACTTTTTCAAATAATTATTTTGATGTTTTTATATAAATGAGACAACATTTATGATTTTTTTAATAAAATGTTGCTAAAAAATTACAGATTTGTTTGAAAAGATATTTAACTAAGCTGCTCAACCTGACCTATCGGGACATAAACTAAGCTGTTAAATCCTAATTAAAAGTACTTAATAAGCTTGATTTTGCTGTTTAATATCACTGTTTTAAAACTTACTCCGATTTAAATTATCCCGATTAGACAACGTAAAACTTATGTAAAAACGAACGGGAGGAAAGGAAAAAGCAACTAATTTTAATTGAAAGTTCTATAATTTGTTGAAATATAAACACTAAGTGTTTATTATGTGTGTTAAGTGTTAGATGAAAATATTTACAAGCATCAAAGAGAGAAATAGAATGTTTTTTTTTTTTTTTACTATTTGTCCCAAAATAACGCAGAAAAGTAGAAAAAGTGCTCGTGTATCTCACTCGACCGCCGTCTAACATACTTTTGTTTTAATTCACCTTAACTCAACTCTACTTATTGCAACTTGCTTAACTTACTTCGGATTTCAAATCATATAAGTCAATTTATCTAGCTTTATTGTGGCTCATATAGGAAAAAAAAATTTAATAGAAGATATTGCAACGTTGCATAAATTTTTTACTGTATTTTTGATTTTTAGATTTTAAAGTTTCCTTTTAAATCTATAAATAAATTATATTTAGCTAACTTTCATAAAATCAGCTAACTTTCCATAAAACCATAGGTAAAAAGGGCTATATTTGATAAAGTTCAAAACACTGTTTCAAACAAAACACTATTTCAAACAAAACATTGTTTTAAACAAAATATCGTTTCAAACAAAACATTGTTTTCAAACAAAACACTGTTTCTTGATTAATTTTGGTAAAAACTCAATAGTTTTTTTGTTTATAACTTTGTTATATTGTTATCATTTTTTTCTACTAAACGAATGAAAAAATAATTAAAATATCAGAATCGGACACAATATTTCAAAAAATAACACAAAAAAATCAGAAATTTTCAAATGATTAGGTTTTGAAGTTGCAAAAAAGAATAAAATTATGAAAACACGGAAAAGTTAAAAAATGAACAATTTAATAAATTACATTGACTTAAAATTCCCCAAAAACATAAACTTTCATTATCTTTTCCATAGGCTTGAAGACCTTTTTTGTTAGATCTTAACTATTACGTCCTTTTTTTAGCCTTGTCATTACTTTTATTAAAAGACCATTGAGTACTTGACCTGTTAAGTAATATATTTGCTTTTTTCATAATTCTTTTCCCATTTATTGCAAACTCCATCATTACATTGTTTTCATGGTTAGCTTCATCATTAAAATTTGTTATTGCAGAATTCACACAAATTTCTAACACATCTTTTGTAACAAAAGTATTTTTGGACAGCGTGACCATACAACATTGTTAAAGCTTTTGTTAGGATTTTGGGTTTCTCCACGAAGACCTTTTGTTTATAAATCATCATTTCTGAGTTCTATAAATGTTGTTAACAAAATTTCTTAAAATCCCGATGGTAAATTTATATTATTTTTACAGGTATTAGTCCCATTAACTGTCTTTTTTATATTTGCACCAGCTAGACAATTCAGGTGAACAAAGTTGATGGCAAACTTCATCATTTTATTAGTTTCACTATAATACCAAACAATTGCTAACACAGCTTTTTTCATAGCGTACAAGTTATTTAAATTCTGTATGAAATCAAGACCATAGAAATTTTGCATTGAGTTTGTTGTTTCATCTGTTAGCTTACCACTATCAAGCTCAGAATTTTTTGTTCCTTTACACATTTTTCAAAGGTTTCGAAGCTTATTTCCACTTTTTTTTTTTTTTGAGTCAAGCACATTTTAATTTATAACAAGGAAAACTAGAATCTTTATAAACATTTGCATCAAAAACATCTTTATACGATGATGTTTCCCTGTCACAAAGAATTCTTTATAAGAATGTTATGAGGTATACTTTATTAGTATGATAAGGTTGTTTTTTAAAATTGAAGTCTGAAAAATCTCCAATGCATCAATTGACTCAATAGCATCAAATCAATTTTGATTTTTAACGGACAGTTATTCGTTGAAACCCCGTTTTGGTATTCTTTGACCCTTTTTTTCTAAGCCAAATTTGACACTTTCAACAATACTTTATCAAAACGTAAACATTGATACACTTACCATGATTTGTAGCTGAAACATAACCATTAAGTAATAAAAATCCACTTCTCTACCATGATTCCGAGATGTAGTTATGTCTAAATAAGTTTTAAATTCTAGGTTTGACTTAATCTCATCTACAGCTTTTGCTAAGCTATTTTTTGCTTCATTTCTGTTAGCTTTATACAAATGACTACTTATGTTTCAATAAGCGGGTTTATATAATGCCCCCATATTGTTGCATATTGCAAAACTTATTATTGCTGCAAATTTTATTCCAATGTTTTGAAAAGCTATAACATTTCGAACATTTAAATATATTTTAAATGGATTGCTCCCCTGTGTTGAAACGCAATCTTTATTTCAAGCGTCAACGGTTTATGCATTTTTAGGAAAGAAACAAAATAGGTATGTATAAAATTTAATACTCCAATCACAGAAAGAGCATTTTATTGTAAGTTTATTAACAAAACCCATTTTTATACCGGTTTTGGTTGTTTAGATATGGTTTTTGATAAAAAAACTCATCTTAGGCAGATGTTAGCTCCATCCAGCTACTGTCTTGTAAATGGCATCCTTGGCAAGGACTTTAACAGAGTTCTGTTGACCAGCCTCAAACTCTTTCTTCATTTATTAAGCTGGCGTAGATGTAAATTTGTGTTACAATGTTTCTTGCCACCTGACAAGAAAATTTTATTTAGGCTACATGTGTTATTTAATGATAGCCACAATTGATTTATGGGATAAAGTAAATGTGGGCTATATGTGCTTATGGTGTTTATACATTTTAGGTGGCTTAACACCTTTCTCTTTGTTCTTTACCATTCTACTTCTTATCAAGACTGCACGTTTTTAGAGGTTATTTTTGAATTAATATACCTTTCTCTTTACCCCTCTGTTAATGTTGTTTTTATTTTGTGACTTGATGGCTTTAACCCTCATCACACTAGATGGCTTGGTTCTCACACTACTGACCCTGCCGGTGTCACGAAATAAATATTACCTATTATAAAACTTTCCCCCGGCCGAAATATACTTTCCAGGGGGAAAATTTATTTCGAAATAATATTTCCCCTCTTGTATAATTTTTTCCTCCATCTGCGAAATAAAATTTCCTCCGTTACATTAGTTCCTCCTAAATGTTTTCTTAAATATACAAATTGATATGATTGCGCTATGAAATGTTAAAAAATGATCTAATTAAATACTAAACCTAAATAAATATACTCTTTAAATTCTAAATTAACCTACATAAAAAACAAAGTTTTAATTGAATCAAAAGCATCAATAAAAAAAAAAAATGAATGTCATATAAGTTTGAACTCGGTTTTTTTAAACAAATTAATAACAATAACTAAAATTATGTTTGGTTATTAACAAAATAACTTGGCAAAAATTTTTGAAAGGAACGTTTTTGAATATTTTAAAAAGTAAAGGCTCGTTAGTTTTCGATTTTTCGGACTTTCTATGAACTAGTAATTCAAATCTGTATGAGTATTTTGTTATGCTTAGTAGAAAATTTTCATAAAATTGCGGATCATTTTTATGAAAACTTACAATTTTTATTTATTATAGTTATTTGCTATCAGTAAAGAATAAGAATGTTTGTGAACGTTTATTATTCAACTAGGTACATAAAAGTAAAAAAACTTGCAAATATAAGTTGTTTTTGTTTTATTTAACTATTTGAAACAAGAATATGGAAAAAGAAGAAAGCGAGGTTCTGGTTAATCTCGGGAAAAAGGAATATCCATGGAAGTATACGAAAGACAATAAGAGGAAACTTCGAAAGAAAGCAGAATCCTTCCGATTGGTACATGGAGAATTATTTCATATCGGAAATAAAAAACGTCTACAACGAGTTGTAATTGGAGAAGAAGAGCGAAACCGTATAATACGAACTCTCCATAGCAACATAGTTGGAGGATGTCACTTTGGGTAAAACGCCACGATCAAAAAAGCAACTGCGAGGTATTGGTGGAAGTCAATTTTAAAAGACATACGTGAATTTGTTGGATCCTGCCCTGAATGTCAACGTGCGAATCCTAACAACAAACCGTCACCTGCGACGCTCCATCCAATCCGAGTTCATGACATTTTTCACTGTTGGGGAATAGATCTAATTGGTCCGTTGAAACAAACTAAGAACGGAAAGAAGTATATTGTAGTAGCAACAGAATACATGACTCGATGGGCTGAAGTTGATTCCATTGCGGACAAGGATACGTATTCTATTCATTGTTTCATTCTTCGTTTCGTATTCAGATTTAGGCCTTGCCACATTCTTCTTCACAAACAAGAACGCGAGTTTTGTAACAAGCTCGTGGAAGATCTTATATTGAAATTAGACATTCAATCCGCAAAAACGTCAGTATATCATCCCCAGACTATTTTTTTTTTGTGTAAAAAAAGGGGCATTAATTAATAGTTTTAAATACAACAGTTACTAACTATAACTTATTTATTCATTTTGAACAATAGGTTCAACCAAACATTGATTACACATATAATGAAGCTTGTTAGCAACGAAGAAAACGACTGGGATGAACCTCTGGACCCAGTGGCTTTTGTATATCAAATAATAAACAAGTTTCTACAAAATCTTTCCCTTTGAGATTATGTATGGAGTTGAAGCTCAGATTCCAATCAATTTGGAAAACCGGGCAAGAGAGATTTTTCCGTGGAATACTAAAATTGACGAAGCCAAACAAGGATTACGAATAGCTGAGTTCGCTGAAGAAATTGGCGCATAAAGAAACGCAGATAAAAAGAACATTACAATGGCACAAAATATGTAGAAGAAACGCTACAATATTAAACATTTAGCTCAATTATTTGCAGTTGGCAACATAGTTTTGAAATGCAATAGACTCAAAGACACAGGAATGGGCGATAAGTTAGCTCAAAGATTCCACGGCCCTTACACAATAATAGATGTTTTAGACAAAGGAGTTTATCGGTTGCAAGATGAAAAAAGAATATTGAAACAAGTTGTTAACGCTATCAGCCTAAAAAGGTGGAATGAACCACAGGAATAGACCATGCAAATTAAACCAGCCACCTCCGGTCAGAATATTGATGAAGTTATAGCAACAGAACCATTGAAAAAAACAGTTGAAAAAATCGATTATCAAAAAAAGGTTTCAGAATCAGAACCCTGGATTTCAAAGTAAAATCTAACAATTGAAGATAAATAGATCCTGACTTCAGACGCATGGTTTAAGAACAGAATTATAGATGCGGTCGACAAAATGGCTTCAACATATCTTGGTAACAAAAACAGTTAATCAACTCGTCTAGTTCAGACACGATCTGGGTTCAAACCAGTTACCTGCGAGTCGATCATCATTCTTCACGACGTCAACCGTTAAGTGACAATTGCATGCATTGAAGTAGAAGTTTTGTATTTAGATAGCCTTAATAGCTCCGTTTCAAACTATGTTAAAGCTCTATGTTAGACTTGTTAATCTCGAAGGTTTTCTTCCAGTAACAGGAGTACCATGCGCACTACAACCGAATGCATCAGACTGCGGTGTTTATGCAGCTGTCTTTGCATTTCAGTAGACAATTTATGGAAAAGATGGTATGACGCAAACATTTGAAGACAAAACGATGCGCTCTCATCTCATTTGCTGTTTGGAAACATCAATCATTACATCTTTTCCAAAAACCGTCTCACGTAAACATGAACGCAAGAAGGCAATGCAAATCATCAACATTTAGAACATGTTATTTAGTATTTTGAAACTAAAACCCATAACTTCTGCATTTCTCAATTTTTTATTCAGATACTTAAATTTGTGACTCGTTTTCCAAACAACCCTAATCATTTACCTTCACTCCTTGAAATATGCCTTGTCTCTGACCCTAAATAGTGTTCAGTTTTCCTTTTTCTCCCTTAGGTGGTTCTGACCATGGAATTATCTTTATAAATCTTTCATTTCTTAATTCTTCTTTAAACTAGAAGAAGAATTAAGTCACTTGTCTTTTCTCTCTCAGCTGTTAAGTGCGCCTATTACGTAACCTTCTAGATCCAGGCAAGGAAAAATTGTTTTATTGCTTCTCGGTTGTTCTAATTCAACCCTTATTCAACTCCATTGTTTTTTTTAAAGAACAATCTTAAGAACAAAAGCCATTTACTATTGCAAGAAATCAATGTAAAAAGCTCCATTTTTCTCAAGTCACTAAATCTCGTACATTATCTTAGAAGCTAGATTCTAGAGACTTTTGAAAATTTTTTAGTAGTATCGTTAACAAAGGTAATCTGACACTCAATCTCTCATTCATGGGTCTGATCTTATTACCTCTTCCAAGGATATTGCAGAACTACTTGCAAAGAATTTTTCTTTTAATTCAACTCTTCTTGTGAGTCTTCTGAATCTTATGGTCATACCCTTTCTACAATTCCAGTTAAACAGATTAATTTATTGTTTGACATTCAAACCACTCCAGCTTCCGTTGCCAAAATTATATCTTAATTAAATTCTTTTACCACTTGTGGTCCAGACAACATTCCTATCATATTCTTACAAAATTGTTCTCCAGAACTTTCTTCAGTTCTCTCTAAACTATTTTATAAGTGATTGACTGAGTCTTGTTTTCCTATCTGCTGGAAAATGACATCTGTGGTTCCAATTTTTAAAAACTCTAGAAAAAATTTTGACCCCTCCAACTATTGTCAGATCAGTCTTCTATCTGTTATTAGCAAGGTCTTTGAATCTTTGATCAACAAATTTGTCACATCTCATCTTGAATCATATATCTTACTCTCTGACAACCAATAAGGTTCTTCTCGCTCTATGACTGACTTCACAGATTTTATTATGAGCTAAATGGAGGAGGGAGGCTTGGGCTATTGCTCTTGACATATCGAATCCTCTTTTTTTTTTTTTTTGTTCTTTGTTAAACATTTTAGTAAATCGTTGTACAATAAAATCGCTAACATTTAAATAATATGATCATGCAATAGCTAAGTAAAAGATAAATAGGTATTTATTTTTATAAAAATAATACAATATATAAAAAAAATTCAGGTATTTAATTTTATAAAAAGAACACGGAGACTCGCAAAAAACCAACAGATCTTGTCATGGAAAACCGCTCGTAACTTACAATCTGAATAAATTATAATCAAATATAGTTGTATATCCTTATAAAAGCTTGACACCATAAATACATCAAATAATAGATGAAATTATTAAACGCTTAAAAATATAAAAATTTATTTTTCAGAGACAAAATAATTTCTTTAAGTTTATTCTTAAATGAGAGGTAACTCCATTTCAGAGAAAAATCAAAATGTTTTAAAACTATTTTATTCCAAAGAGAAGCTCCGCGAAATGCAATGTTTGTTTTTCAAAAACTAGTTTGATAAAATGGTTGCCTAACTAAATTGTCATTTCTCAAATTGTATTTATTTTAATATTTCAAGGTATAAAAAACTATGAAAAGAAACTGGGGAGAAATTTGTTTTATATTTGTACATAAAACAAAGAGTATTAAAAACATTAAGCTGATATATATTTAAAATATTCATTTCAAGTAAACGAGGTCTGGCAAGAGTAAATCTGTCTTTAAAATTGATAAGACGAGCAACATGCTTCTGCTACGATAAAGAGGTTCTAGTTTACTTTTATTGGCACTACACCAATCAATATTTGCATAGTTTAAATGACAATGGATAAAAGAAAAATATAATTGTGTTAAACTTTGTTTATTTAAAGCATTTCTAGCCGTATACATTACTCAGATACTTTTAGCAACTTTGTTGTATAAAAAATTAATGTGATAATTCCAGCTAAGGTTTCATCAAAAAATATACCTAAAAAGTTAGTATTAATTTCTCTTTTTATTTGGATTTTGTCTATAAAAAGTAAGGGCAAGTCGGGAGGCAGTAGTTTCTTTTAACTATTTTGTTTTATCAACATTTAGTTTTTCTAGCAATTAACTTTTAGTTCATCTTTTAATTTTTTAACAAAGATAACTTTTAACCGCTCATTGGAATTTTTTCAAATTTTTAGCAATTACTCTTGAGTGTATTTGTGATGCGCTAAACCAAAGAAAATTAACTTTTTTTAAATTGAAGTATTAAAACTTGAATTTTAGCAAGCTGTACTTATACTTTTTTCTTTTTATTGATAGAATTTAATGGTTTTAAAGTTTTAACGCCGTTTATTGTATAATTTCTAATTCAGTACATTTTTTGAACATATATATAACTACTCATAAAGTTTGGTTTGTTGAACATGTATGGTTCTCAAGACATTCTTGTTAAAAAAAGGTCAATTTTTTTGCCTAAATTTTACTAATTTATGGGCATAATTACCGAGCAGAGGGGTAAAAAAATTAATTTTGTTATTTTTCGAATGTTATATGTTCGTATATAATATAAAGTTTTAAATTTTTTTCCTCTTAAAGGGTACTACCACCGCAAATTAAAAAGAGAAGTAGTCTGAGTATAGAACGCTAGGGAACTCCACAGGTTATATTTAATAAATTATTTGTAGCAGTTTCATTACTGTAAATAAACTGTTGCTTACGGTTGCTTACGGTTGCTTAAATAACTTTTAAGTAACGTTAAAACATTTCATAGTATTCTATTTTTTTTTAAGAGGATTTGATAATCAGTAGTGACAAACGCTTTTGAAAAATCTATGAAAACTCCCAACGTATATAAGGACTTCTCAAAAGATTCAGCTATACTGCGAGTAATTTGGAGTATCACGTGTTCTGTCGAGTTATTTTTTTTGAAACTATGTTGGTTGGTATATAGTATATTATTGGATCTCCTGAACCTGGATCTCCTGCTTATAAAGCCTTGATGAACCTGGATGAACCTGGATCTCCTAGATGGACCTGGATCTCCTGCTTATAAAGCAAGCGTTCTAACCACTGCGCCACGGCCGCACAAGGAATTTAAGGAAAGGTGATTATAAATAACGTCATATAAAATTCTTTCTAAAACTTTAGAAAAATCAGAAAGAACAGAAATTGGGCCATAATTTGTAACATTGGTTGGATCGCCTACCTTAAAAATTGGAGTGACTTTAGATATTTTTAAATGATCTGGAAATATTTCATGTTTTATTGAACACTGAAAAACTTTAAATAGTACATCTTTTGAGGGCTCATACGAGTCGATGACAACATTATTATTTATTCCATTGTGACCAACGGATTTATTGCGATTTAATGTAGCAGTTATTTTTGTTGGCTTGTTAATTATAGAAAATGCACCATGTTCTAATACATCATTAAAAAAAAACTTTATTTTATGTTGTGTATCTGGGAAATTTCATCTATTATTTCATGTTGTTTATCTGGGAAAGCTTTAGAGATTATCAAATCATTTTTTCAAATTCGTATTCGCTCTTATTTTTAAATTTGTATGGAATACTGCTGTCATATTTGGGCTGATTCTTCTATTAATACTCTTTCTTTTCTTGACAAGGTCAAAAAATGTACTGTAAACGTAGTTGAACATGCTCTAGCTGCTTGAGCTTTTCTCTCTTCGTCGCAAATTTGCATCTCTTTTTCTTTTCTAAAATTACTTTCATGATTGCTGCTTAAAGGAGCTATCACTTCTAGTTCCACCAACTAAAACTCATTCTTGCTTTTTTATAGTTATTGCAACCTTCTCTCGTCTTCATGTTTACCTGACTCATACAAGCTAAAACTTTTCAAGTCTTCTATTAACCGTTTCCTTGCTCTTTAACTTTATTTTTTGTCTTCTAGTAACTCTCAACTTAATAGTGATTGCTTGCAGGGCTGGCGCGAGTAGAGGTCACGTGGGGTTAGTGAGGGGTATCATGAACACTTTTGCCGACTAAAAAAAAAGTAAATAAAAAAGTCCTCGTTTTTTAAAATTTGCCGACTCACTGGTCAAAAAGATCTACATTAGTCGACTGACTTGTCTAAAAGGATCAAATTTGACGACCAAATGAATAAAAAAATCATTGATGGGGAGGGGGGTGTTACACCCCTCTTCGCGCCAGTTTTGGTTACTTGCAGTCTTTTTGGGAGAGAATTAGAATTAAAATAAGAAAAAAAAAATTGTTAAACTCAGTACTTGTCTTGCATTACGTTTAGAGCAAGTTAAACATATCTTTCAGAATTTTAAAATTTATAAACAAAACTAACTAAAATTATCTTCTTCAGCAGGTTCGTTTTACAGTAAAAACCATAAACGCACGAAAAAACATCGATGTACTAAACTGTAACTTACGCCGAGTTACACTAATAACGTATTTGTTTTTTAATTTTTTTTAACCTTATTTTAGGAGGAAAGTTCAACCCTAATTAGTGTTACGCAATGTAAGTAGGGTACATTGATTTTTTTTTTTTTTTTTTTTTTTGCGCATTGACACTTCTCACCGAAAAAGATCAACCGTAATCTCAATATATTCTATTATTTCAATTTAAACTAAAAATGTAGTTATATATAATTATGCCCATAAAAAAGAAGATAATAGTATTAGATATGAGAGATAATATAGGTATTTGTTAATAAAATCTTTAAAATTGCGACTTATAGACAAAAAGTTTTCAGTTTAAAGAATTTTCAACTTTAATTTCTGTAGAAAAATTAATTTTATTATTTAGCATTCAGATGATTGATAGATATATCGGTGACTAGCATCGCAAACAATATGGTTGCTTAGAAACGATAGATCACCATCGATATGGTATTTAGTGTTTCGCTGCCCAAAATAAATAATTAACTGTTTAATGATCCTGAATAAACTTAATGCATTTTATAATTTATTATTGTTACATAATATGCACTTCACTAATTATATATTAAAAATAAATTTACATTGCTTAAATAATTATGTCTACTAAACACTTCAAAATTTTAGTGATTGGGTGATCAACGCGGCTGGATAAATAAATATTTTAGCCACAACCTCTTTTTGTTAGTTAACACAATTATTTAACTACTTAACCTGAGCATTTTTATTTTATTTATCATAAACGTTTATAAAATATAATATACAATATATTTATAATTGCTTGACTATTAATTTTTATATTAAATGTGTTTTATATACATTATATACTACTTATTAAATTAAACTATTAAACAACCGATAGAGCAAATATAAAATGTGTTAAAAGTTAACAATTAAAACCATTATTACGATCATCAAAACAAAAACAAAAAGCATTTTTTGCTTTTTGAACAAACGTATTTTTTGTATAAGTTATTCAACAAGATTATTCAAACGCTTCTTCTGCTCAATATCGTATTATATTCTTCAGCACAATTATAATTTTTTTCTGCGCTTTAAAACACTCACACGCAAAGTTAAAAATCCGAGTAGTTTTACCTTTATTAAGTATCTCACAGATACCTAAATTTCCTTTAATTCAAAAAAAATGTAGTCTCTAGTTACTATATAAGACATGCAAATACATATTATACTCGTAATACACACGCAAATTCACTTTAATCTAAACTCAAAAGAAACCAAGATATCGAAAATGTCGACGTAATTTTATATTTTTTAAAAGTATTTTAGGAGCAAAAAAATATGAAAAATTTAAGTAAAATAAAAAGTAAATGAAGAGATTTTAAAAACTTTATCTATTTCAAGTCGGCCACGCGATTGGTGGTAAAGTTGTATAAACATATCCGATAAAGTAACATTGGCACTTTTAAGAAATAATTTTTTAAAGAAAAAATATAATGGATTGGTTAATCGTTTCCACACCGCAATTGTAACTAGTCCGCACACGAAATAATCAATCTTTTTAATAAGAACATTTGACTAATATTTAAATATCATACAGCTGTTAGTTATCAATATTCAATTTTGTTAATTATTTTTGTATATCTTTCATCAAAGTTCAAGAGAATTTTTGATATTTGAAATTAAATAAATCAACAAATTCATTACTGTTTCTTTATATAAGCATATAAAGATTATAAAGATATATATATATATATATATATATATATATATATATATATATATATATATATATATATATATATATATATATATATATATATATTCTTAGTACATTCTTAGTCTTATTTCACATATTATGTTTTTGTTTAACTATAATTAATCGTTTTTTGAACCAGCGACAACAAGAGAATAAAACAAATTTTACACCTGCTTTGCTATAATGATTTTTAAGTAATTACTGGTTTCTAGTAATTAAACCTTTTTTCTGAGTCATAAGATAAAATCTCTTTTAAAAAAATTGCACCTGCGTTTGTTTGAAAATATAATAATAATTACGAGAATTCATAATAGCGTCATTTAATTCGTATTGCTAAGTTCTCAGATAAGTTTTTAAAATGCGTCTATTTTCTACACTTAAAAGAAAATAAAAAATATTGAAAATTTAATCGCTTAAATTTTTGTTTTAAAAAAACAAGAAAGTTTTAAAAGAGACTTAATTATCTGTCGCTATCTATTGCTATGCAACATATATATATATATATATATATATATATATATATATACATATATATATATATATATATATATACATATATATATATATATATATATATATATATATATATATATATATATATATATATATATATGTATATATATACTAAAGTAGCGTTCAATCAAGTTATAACCGTAAAACAACAAAATAATATTTATTTTTATGTTTTTATAATTATATGAGATAAAGGAAATTAAAAGATCTTTAATTAATTTTAATTTTTATACTAAATTAAACTTCTGTATATTAATCTAAACTTCGTATTTACAATAAAAGCATGCTTTAAAACCCTAAAACAAACAAGCATATCAAAAATACCAAAACCCGATCACAGAAATGATACCTCAGGGTCTTTTTAAGTATATAATTAGAGGCAACAACTTGTATTGGAATTTAAATACCGGCAAAAAAACTTTACAGAATATATGGATTATATTTATCGTTACTTTTAAAATAAAATAAAAAGCTGCAAATTTTGATTTAAAAAACAGATTTTTATACATCCTAAAGGATTGTGGGTAAAAACAACTAAACTATTTAGAATAACATTCTAAAGAATTCACACAATTTACGTCTATTTATAATATCTAATAACCGGCTGTCCAATTTAAGTAAGTTGGAACATATGCTGCCTAAGGCATCTGCTCTAAAGCTGCTTCAATGTCTTTTATTAAAGACATATGAAGAAAATAGCCCAATGAATTGCATTATTCAGAATTATCTCATGCATTCAAAATTACTGTAACATGATTTTTCTAAAACAATTTTAGGAAACCGTTTAGTTTCCGTTTTTCCATTTTTCAGCCATAGTCGGGGTTCCGGAAGTGAACACATGACTATAATTGTAATAATAATCATCTTCGCGCTCAACCAAAGACCCTTTTTTTCTTGCGTACTGTCGTTTGTTTTGGAACCAAATTTTAACTATTTTTCTGTCAAGTCCAAGTTGATCGGATAACTCGCTCATTTTTTCACCTGATACAAAAGGATGTTTTTCAAATACGTTATTTAATGTCATCAATTGCTTTCGAGTAAAGACTGTGCGCGCGCGTCTCCCGTTTGAATGATAACGCATTTCTTTATCCATATCTTCGTTACTGTCTTCTAAAGAAGCACGACTGTGACTGTTTGAATAATGCGTATACTGAGGCTCATAACGAGGACTATCAATATCTCGCATAGAGTAACGTGGTTCCCTCATTAAATCGTGTGAATGAGAAGATTTTAAAACCACATATGGAACATTGCTAGGAATAACTGGTTGATGAGCTCCATCATAAATATATTTTGGCTTTTGTGAACGATCTAAATCTTTTGATTCAATATTTTTAACTTTTTTTTCGCATTTTATATCATTCTGTTCTTCCACCTTTTGGGAATCAGTCGTTTGTTTTGATTCTTGTGGAGTGGATGGCTGGTTATCGTCAACTACCATTGCATCTATTTCACTTGTCTTACTTTCGTCATCTTTTTGGTCGTATGGGAAACTCATTAAATAATGTTTGCGCTGCCCATTACGTCCGTTTTCGCTAGTTGCTTTATCGCTGTGGCAATCGTCACTAGAGAGATCTAAATCATCCGTATCACCGTTGCTGCTTTTTAGATTTTTTCTTGAAGCTCGACCGTTATTAAAAGACTCGCTTGTTTTTACAATAGGTATTTGTTTTTCTTCGTCATCGATTTGCCTTCTGTCGTACTCCCTTTCGTATTCGCGATTATTTATATGGCTTGATCTGGATAGTGGCGATTTTCTATAACGTTCACGATTTTCATATCGATCGTCAGGTAAAGAGTACTCTTCACGAACACGTGGTCGTGAAAACGAAGGACGAAAGTGTTCTAAATGAGGTTCTGGAAATCCAAATAAACGCTCACTTTGTCTTGATAGTCTTTCATGGTTTTCATAATACCATTCTGGATCTACTGGAACTGGATAATAATAAGGAACTGGAATAATTCTATACGCAATTTTCTCGACAGAATGTTCAGCATCGTTCTTATTAGTTGCGCCATCTTTTTTTTCCATGTTTATATTTTTACGTAACTACTTACGAAACAAAATAACATTAAATACGTTATTTAAAAAAATTACTCGCTGCCTATAATTTTCTCTTTAACTACGTAACTTTATATCTATTTAACTTAACTAATAACGCCAGCCACTTTTCATGTGAAAACCTCGATTTAAACTCATTAAAATTTTACAGATCTTATTCAATTTGTTGAGAGTGGCGATTATTTCGTCAAACAATGCATTTAAGTTTTTAATTATACTATTAAATCTAGGAATACTAGGCGCTATTAAGAAAAGCCATGTTTAATTAAATATGTATTCTAACTCAAGCCGCGAGGTTCGGCAGATGTTTTTTTAAAATGTATTACTTTATCGATTTAAAAAGTTGAGAATTTAATGTGCGTTATATAATAAAGCCTTCGACTCTTTAAATATGTTCACACTTACATGAAAGTTTTTAATTATTTCTTAGAGAAATTTGAAAGCGTTATCATTATCTCCTTTCTAATGAACGTAATCACTTTTAAACATAATTTATAAAAAAATAATAATAATATAGAAATCCAAATGTACAAAGTCAAAAGAACAATTACCGAAGCATTTAGCGTCAGATGATATAACAGTCATTTTCGAGATTATTAATTCATTAAAAATGCCGACGTTAAATGTTTTGTAATTCGTCTTGAACTGTGACATATCAAATAACATTTACTAAGTTAATGTTTGCAAACAGCTTGTGTAAACTGTGTCTAAATCGTGTAAAATAATGTCATTAATGTTAAGCACTTAAGTGTATGTTTTTACTTTGTGACATATTTAATTTTAATGACAAATAGCAAATTGGATTGTCTCCATTATACCCTCCTTTGTAGAGGTTTAAAAAACCTTTTTGCAAAATGTTAAAAAAAAACTATTTCGCGAGTCATGGCAAGATCAAAACAAAAAAAAGTCGGTTGTTGTGAAATCAGAAATTTGTTTAATGAACAGGCCATTTACTCACAGCTTCAATTGAATGCGAATTTAAAATGACTATTGAAAAATAAATGAACCACAAATAACTTCTTGATCTATAATGCATTAATTAAAAGTCATAACTCGTAATCACAAATGCTTTAAAGTTTATAATTAGGTTTACTAAAAAACAACGCTAAAATTAAAATTGTAATTAGCTACCAAGACGGAGAAGGATTAATTTCTGCGTAGATAAAATTCGTAAAATACAAATTTAATTGAGCTTGTAAAATTGCAAATAATTATCAATTAAAACCTTGACTATTAAGGTTTTAATGTGCCGTAATATTGGTGAGAATAAAAAGCGACAACTATTTAGCAACCTTTTAATAATAAAAATACAGTTTACTTTTTTTATTCTTTCTACTTTGTTTGCATTTGTATTTGTATTTTTATACTGTGTAAAGGTTAATAAATATTAAAAAAGAAAATTTAATAGTTTAAGATAAAACCGTCATCAGCTATTCAAATATTTTTGTGGTAGGTAACTAATCGGATTTTTTTGTAACATCCTAATATTTAGATTAGCGCCAAATTTTTTAATTTTCATAATGATAGCAGGATATATTTATCTATCGTATGCAGTAATGATAAATTATTCGTACGATGTATAAGTAATTGTGTGTTCAATGGCATTTACCTCAGGCAAATATCATTTGCTCTCATTTTATCCTATAGTTTTTTGAATACTTTTAAGTTTAGTTCTAGTTTAAAATTTTGAAAATTACAAATATTATTTAGGGCAAAAACGAGGAAATACTTTTTAGGTAATTACCATTTTATCATCTGTCGTTTAAAGAATAAATACAAAAATAATAAAAATTTGTAAAAATGAAAAATGCACTAAATAAATTAAATTTTTGAAATATTATTTTTTCATCCCTTTTTATTATTTTTAAGTATAAAAATCAAATATTTTAATTAGTTTTTTTTTATTAAGTTAATTCTAAAGAAGTAGAAACCTCTCAGTTCAAATATCTCTCTGGGCATCCTATTGAAATATATTTATTTACTCTTTAGACATTATAAAACATTTTGTCTTGTTAGGCTATATGAAGTATTCAATTTTTTAATCAACTTATGTCTTTTTTAACTTAAAAAAAAAAATTGATTTGCATTTATAAATCCTTCTATTCATTAGCTGTAATAACCGCTAATAAATGTTATTTTTTTATACTTATCATAATCACGATTCTATGGTGTGGCACAATGAGCACATAAATATAATAGCCGACACAAATATTTGTTTAATTAAATAGTTACTTAATTGATATAATTTTTTTTAAACTATTTTATATCAAAACATGAAAGAAATCGAATTAGCTATTTCGCTTATGCAACAACAGAAACAAAACGGCTGAAGAAAAACGTCGAACCGCTGACCTCTGATTTCTCGAACCAATGCGCAGCGGCTGTTTTTTGGAAACAATTTTTCGGGCAACAATTTTATAATTATTAATTAAACAATGCATCCCGATTTGCACTTTTTTAGATGATTCACGTCTTTAAATATTAGTTTCAATTTTCTTATTGATTGCTTATGATAGATTTACTTTACTTTAGTATGTTAAAAGTTTTATTACTTTATCTGATTGCCATTTGAGCTCACTACTTTTGTCTTTAGGATAAAAAAAATTTTTTATCTGAAAAGCAGTGCTGTGATATAATGTTGCAATAACTAAGTTACGCTTCTCTACTTAATTTGAAGTACATTCTGCAATTGCCATGCTAACATAATGCCTTTCAAGTTTTAACGAATCACCGTGTGTCTTCGGCTAAGCTACTTCTGCAAAATGTATTTTATTTAGTTTTTTCAAGCTTTGTCTTATACCTTAACCAAAATATTTAGATCACAAGCAACATAACGTTTTAGCTTGCCTTTACAAATATGAAAACACGAATATCTTTTGAAAAATAGTTTTAGGTGTAGAAAGTGAATTTAAATGTAAAAGTTTGGTTAATCATTTTCTTGTTTATATTTGCTTTAACTAATTTTCTTTACAGTTGTTGATCAAAGTTTTGAACTAGGTTTTTTGTTATGAACGATTCAAAACTTACTTTACCTGATACTGTTTATTTTTGGTACATTTATTAGTAAATTTAAAAAAAGAATTATCATGAGTAAAAACTTTTAAAAAAAAAACTTGGAAGTTTGTTAACGAAAACAACTATTAAAATCCTTTGAAACTGAAAAGGTAAACTTCAACAAATGGTGTTTTAAAAAAAGAAGCAATTAAGAACAAATCATTTTTGAACAAATTCATGCAAATATGCTATTAAAAGTGGCGAAAACATAAAGAAATAAGGTTGCTAATATCGCTATTATAAATTACCATGTTGCATTTGTATCTTTATATAGGGACATTTTATTCATTTTCAAAGAAAGGTAAAGTAATACTTGAGATCTAGAATATTCAAATAGTTAGAATTTAAAAAATATTTTTTTAATATTTTTTTGACACCTTAACTACTAACGTTTTGAAAAATACTCTAAATAACCAATTCATTTTTTTATACTCTATTATTCAATACCATTTTTTCGTTTAAGTGCACGAGCCCCGATCCCACCAAATATTTTCCACCCGTTTTCCATATTAAGCAGAACAAGTTTTCAGCCTTCAATGATAATATTAAAAAATTCCTACTTAAAAGCTAAAGCAGTTACCCATAAAACTATACAATAATGAGTCTATTAACCTAATAGGTTATTATTCTTATTTTCTTTTTTTTTTTTACATTTGTTGATCATTTTACGATATTATTTATTATACATTGCCAAAAACAAAAATATTAAACTTTCACAAATTTTTGATGAACGATATAACAAATATAAAACAAGGTATCTGAATGAAGATCAAAGGATCTTGTCATCAGAACCTTAAATAAGTTCAAACAAGCATTTAACAAAGGTAACAACAATAATATTAAACTTCTACAAACTTTCATAGTATATAGCATATAATCAAAGGAGAGATCACGCGGATCTACTCGCCAATTTTTTTATATAAACGTGTACGTACCAATATATAATAAAATGTTAAGTAAAAAGTATAACAATAAACAAAATAAATAAGAATAAACTTTTAATAAATGTAAATAAGTAAAGGTAAAGTTATTAATTCATATTATTAATAATAACATAATACGTCATCTAATGAACAAATTAGGGTTTTTAATTTAACTTTAAAAAGACGAAAAGTAATGGGTAGTTCAATATCAAAATTCGGCAAATTTATTCCAAAGGTGTGGTGCCGAATAGGCAATACAAAATTGATAAAAATTCGTTTGGCAAAAATGTTCATTTAAAAAAATCAGTATTTTTCAAATTGTATTTGTTGATAAGTTTCGGAGTAAAATTATCTTTGAAGACAGATAAGAAAAAATCAGTTTTTCACTAGCATAGAAAGAATAAAATATTATATATATTTCGCTCGTATATACTTAAAATTCTCATTTCAATAAAATAATGTTTTGTGTGAGAAAAGCGATTTGCAAAGCAGATTAAACGGATTGCAAGTTTCTGACGGCGATAAAGACGTTGCAATTAATTATAGTTAACAATTTGTTATAGTTATTGTTACAGTTAACAATTAACTATTCTTATAGCCGTAAGTTTACATATAATGTATGCAACAGTAAAAAGAAAAAACACCCCACTATTAACAACCAGTTTTATAAACATTTATTTCAAACTTTTTCCACAACCAGGAGTCTAGTCTACTTTAAAAAGAAAGTACACTGGAGTAGAAAGCTCAGGTTGTTTGTTCCATAACTTCGCTGATCTATTATGCAACTGATTGTGTCTTGAAAAGCAGTTTGGAACGCCTTGTTTTAGAACGGTGACTAAGAGACAAGGAGTTAAAAAATTTTGGCAGATGTATATCATTAACTATATCAAAACGATGTATTGATTTATAAACTTGTAGTAGACTGTATTGTAGCAAGGATGTATAACTGACTGGAGAGAGAACGAAGTTAAAATATGTAATTTCTTAAGGAAGAGCCTTGTCTAGATAAGAATTGGTAGTATTTTTGTTGGATTTTCAAAAAGGTATTTTATATCCCTATATTTCGAATACAGCAATTTGTTTTTAAGTCCAGCAAAAATACTAAAACACAACATAAAATCCTGGAAAAATATATTTAGTTCCTAGCGGAAAAAACGTTCTTTAAGAACGTAACAAACCTATTGCTAAACGGGAAACCAAAAAATTCAACCAAGAAGTAGAGAATGTCTAAAACTTTGATTTTATACCTAGTATTGAGGTATTTAAAAAACGATTAGTTTACATAGATCATGATTTTTGTTGTGATTCCTACTTGATAGTTGGAACAATTATTAAAAACTTATCCAGTTAACTTACCCATTCTACCTTTAAGAGAGTAATTCATTTTAATTACAAAGACTGTACTAGGATTTTAAACGATTTTTTGCTTCATTCTTCCTCCATACTACTATACCTCTTTGATTGTAGGCGCCTAAACACAAGTGATGGTAGATTTAATTTTCTTAGCTTTGCAGTATTGAAGATGCCATATGCTGCAAACAATTAAAACAAAAAAAGAAAGAGCTGGAAACCCATTTTGTTGCTTTGCATTAAACAGATTCAACCAAGACTATATCAGTTTTTTAAAAAAGGAGCCCAAATAGCCGCTGCATATTCAATGTATTATCTTATAAACACTTAATATACCTTGAGAGCTATATTTTCATAAATGAATGTTTATGAAAATATAGTTATAGCCTTTTTAGCAGACTAAGAATTTGTATGAATTTAGAGACAACTGTGTGCTCCATTTGTGGTTAAATGTGGAAATGATTGCCACATTACGCAACTTACCAGAGCCTTTTAGGCATTGGTTTATACCTTGGTCATTTTGCAGAAGATAAGAATTTTTAAGGGTTGGTTCGAACGTTATGAGTAACACAGAATTTTGAAACAGAATTTCGAAAACCTAGCAGACAAGTGCAGGTCTGGATGAAGTTAACCCTGATGTTGTAAAAGCGGTCTCATATATTATAGAGAAACCTCTTTTTAAAATTTTTAATCTTTCCCTATAAAACGGCATTTTTCCTGACCAGCTAAAATTAGCAAAAATAATTCCGATATACAAAGGCGGTGATGACTCAATAAAATCTAACTACAGACCAATTTCCATACTTTCTTGTTTTTCCAAAATACTAGAGCGTAATATGCACAACAGACTGTACAATTATCTTGAAAAAAACAAGATTCTTTATCATAAACAGTTTGGATTTCGCAACAACCATTCCACGGAACATGCAGTAATTGATCTTGCCAACCAAATTTTAAATGGTTTTGATAACGACAGTTACACACTCGGAATTTTTCTAGATCTATCAAAAGCATTTGATACTGTCAACCACAAGATTCTAATTTATAAACTACACAATTATGGAGTAGTTCACTCCAATTTAAAGTGGCTGCAATGTTATTTACAAAATCGTAAACAAGGAGTACCATATGACTTAACATGCACCCCATTTGAATCAATAAATTGCGGAGTTCCCCAAGGATCAATACTTGGACCCCTGCTGTTTTTAATTTATATTAGTGCTATTTATTTGTCTTCAAAAATACTTAATTATAATATTTTTGCTGATGACACAAAATATTTTTTCACTCGAATTAATCAAATAAAAGTTTCACTCGAATTAATCATAAATATGAAACAAGACATTCAATGAGTAATTACTACATCCCACTAACATCACTCAAAAAATCTGACTTCTCGACTATATGCCGGGGACCGCGCTTGTGGAATTCGGTTCTTGACGAAAATATGAAAAAAATAAAATCTATTGCTACATTTAAAAGAACTATAAAAAAACACTTACTAAATTTAAACATTACGTACATTCTCTAAATTTAAACATTACGTACATTTTTTTTTAAAAAAATCGAAATAATTTTGTATTTTTAATTTTTTATGTACTTTATTTAATTTTAATATTGTATTGAATATGTATATGCATATGAAGCGAATTAAATTTTTTTTTTTTTTTTGTATATTGTCTTAAATATGTATACGAATATGTACAGATTTGTAATTTTTTATTTGTTATTTTATATTTTAACTTTATCTTCTTTTTTTAACTTTAAGTTCTTTTTTAACCTTCTAAAATTTCTAACCAAATTTTTTTTTTTTTTCAAACTTATTAATTTCACTATTTTATGTAATATTGAAAGATGTAAAATTTAATTGTATTTTTTTTGTATTTCACAAAGGGGCTTGATGTTAAGTAATTTTGACTTCTACTTGCCCCAGTCAGCTTGTAATTATATATATTTGTTTAAATTTATAGATAACATTGTAAAATGTGTAAAATGACGAAATAAATAGAAATTCTAATTATTTTAATGGATTTGCAGTGGACCTTTATAAGCATTTTTTAGCAGCTTATTGGAGTTTTGCTGAGTGTATATGAGTGGTCAAACACTTAAGTGTTTGACTATACCGAGCGTATAGTCTTATACCGAGCGTAGATGATCCTGCAGATCAACAAAATTAGTATGCAGTAAGGTTTAAAAAAAAAATTGGCATCATGCACTGGCAAGCAAAAGTTTCCGGCCACAACATTTTGTACTCAAGCTAATTAAAAAAAAAAGGTTTTTAATCACTATAGGTTGTTAGTATGAAATAAAGCTAAAAAAATAATATCGTAAAAGAATATTATTTATATTTGTGAAAGCATTTTTTATTATAGTTTTTATATTTACACGTAAAAGGTTTTCCAGTCAGCAGAATAATGTTCAAAAGCTAGTTTAGAAATGATAATGCGTTAAATGTTTACATTTAGTTCTTAGAAGGTTCGAAAAGCCTCGCCATACACAAATTCGTGAGAAAGTCTAAAAAATTTCAAAAGAAGAAAAATCTTGTCGTGAAATTGCTTCACTGCTTTCGATAGGTATATCAATCGTGAAGGATATTATTGTAAAATACCGTTGTGAATATGGTTTAAAAGGTTGTCCGTGTTGTAAAAGACTTAGAAAAACATCTAAAAAATTTTTAGAAAAACATTTTAGAAAACAGCTTGCTATTATATGCTGAAAAATCAATCCCGTAAAATTGGATATTTCAGCAAGATAATGACTCCAAACACACACCGAAGTTCTTAAAATAGTGGTCTTCGGCTTTAAATGTGTCAATGTCACATCTTTGTGTAGCTGTTATCACTGCAAAGGGTATGGCTACAAAATATTAATATAAAAGTATAATTTAATTACATTATAGAACATGTGGACCAATACTTTTTCTAACAATACAAATTAATATTTTGCATGTGTAAATATAATAATCGTAGTAATAAATATATTCACTAACACAAATAATATTTTTTTACTGTATTGTTTTGTCTCCTATTTCTTATCCTAACATCTGATTATGATTGAAAACCATTTGACTTTTTTAAAATAAATCAAAGTAAAAGATGTCACTGGCAGCAAACTTTTGCTGCCATTGTATCTCAGAAGTTGCAAGATCATTTGTGTAGAGAATGAAGAGGAGCGGGCCGAAAACAGAAACCTAATGAACACCACAGAAAGTATCAATTTATTTATCGGGGCATCACAAACTTATAAAATGTAGTAATTGTTTTTATAAGAAATTATCTTATTAAACTTTTTTTATTTTGTATTTAAGGTTCTTTTTAAGAAAAAAAAGTCGAAAATAGCGTAAGAACACTTTAGGAATTGGACGTCTTGATTTTTAGACTATAATCACTGAAAAAAAATGTTTGTTTTTATTACATGTCTAATAACAAATAAGATTAGAATATTTGCGCAATTTAAAAGTTCTGAATATCATTAGTTGAAAAAATGTAAGTCGGGTCTGGATATAATGGGTCCGCCTATTATAAGACCCATACCCAATCCATTCGGTTATTGGGTCTGGGTCTGGTGGGTTTTGTGACCATAATAACAAGACACACCCCGGTTTAAACGGTTTTGGTTGGGCCTTAGTCAAGAAAAACTTTGTTGTCTTTTAAGACTTTTTAAGTACCAACCCACCATTAATTAATTGTCGCCTAATTTTATTTGAAATGTTCAAAGGTTTCTTATCAAATTTTAAATTTACTTTAAAACTTTTAATTTTTTTATATATGTTTATGTTTTCACAACTATGTATGGGTTGCAATTTTTTACACCGAGATAAACAAAACACGCTTTAATTTAAAATGCTATAGTTAAAAAATACTGTCAAGATCTACGTAAAAAAAAAGTTAATTAAAAAGAACAATCCCATGCAATTATCAACATTAGAAGAAAGATTTTTGAATTTAGTTTTTAAAGAAATTTTCTGTATTAGTGTTCATTCTCTTACAGACAATATATTATCTGTCGCTTTTATCCGCGATAAGAGATAGAGAAATAAGATTTTTTTTTTTACCGGGGTATAATAAAGTTTCCAGGTGCTCTTGTGTTAAATTTATTGATGTTAATATCAAAGAGATTTTCCTTAAATCGCGTCGGAACTATTCTCATTAAATGTTTTAGCATTAATGATATGTTAGCGTAGATCTAAATTTGATATTTCATTTGTTCTATAAGGCGTTTAGTATAAGTGAGATTGTTTTTATGATAAATTAATCTATAAGCGTTTTTTTTATCTTCGATACATTGACATTAAATTAGATCCCCGTTCTATGTTGGCATATATAAGTTAGATATCTATAAACGAAAAGTAATGAAGTTTTAAGTTTTTTTGTGATTATATTCATTTAACTTTAATAAATATGCGGCGCTTTTTAAATACTTTTATGTTAATGACGTTCATGTAAGCTGCCGATGAAATGTTTTAATTAATGAATACACCACAAAAATTTTGGATTCTTTCAACTTTTGTCAGTACTTAGTAAAGTAGTTTGTCAGTACTTAGTAAAGTTTTTAGTTGACTCCAAAAAAATAAAAAGTAATGTATGGTAGATGAATAAAACAAAGATAAGTTTTTGGATGCTTTAGAAAGGTTATTTAATGTAGATAAGTTCTTTGAAGCCTTTAGAAAGGTTGTTTAATGTAGATAGATTTTTTGGAGGCTTTAGAAAGTTTGAAGGTTAGGAAGGTTTTTTAGGTGGTTCCCCTTAAAAAAATGTTTTTCAAAGAAAAATCAAAAATGTGTATTTCTTATTTCTGAAAATGCCATTTTAAACTATTTCTTATAATATATTATTTGATAAATCCAATGAAGTATAAAGCTCCCAGAGGGCACAGTACGTTTTTAAAACGTTCTTTGGACGTTTTTATTAGGTTTAAACCTTATAAAAACGTCTAAAAAACGTTTTATAAACGTACCGTGCCCACTGGGATGAACAACTAGGATTTTAGAAATTGAAAATTGCATTCTTTTTTTTGTCTTTTAAGTTTAAAACTGCATTTTTTACAGTTTTGAGTACTACAAACATATTTTCACAAATATATATATTTTTTTGTATTTTCTTTTTTTTTTTTGTTTGTTTATTATAATATTTAATACAATATTTACAAATATATCAATAAGAAAAATTACATGCAAAGAAATCGTTAAAAAAAATAAATAATAAAGAATAAAGATAAAGAACGCGGATACTCAAAGAAGACCATACAGGTCTTGTCACCGAGAACCGCTGTTGAAGAACTTTGAACTTAATTTAGATTTTAGAAAAAACAAAATTAAATAAATATAAATTTTAAACTTTGCTTTAGTTATGGTCTTTACGGCTTGAATTAAAATACCAATTCTTCTGAACCGCAGGACTCAAGCGAAAACAATAGTATCAAAATATTCTTGATAAACAAATTCGTCTCGCATCTTACTCGCAACTATACGATCACTGACTCTTGTTACTCAAATGTATCTTACAATTACACTAATCTTAATTGTTAATTAATTAATAAATAAACGAAAATAGTAAGAATATGATTGCATTAGGTACATCCAAATGCAATTTAAGGTTGTCCAAAAGATTGTGTAGAAGAATTTATCAAATGTTAGTGCGTTTACGTTTACACTTCCACTAACAAAAATGCTAAACCACTGTCAAAGGATGGTTAACTTCCAAAAGTATCATACATACAATATTTGCAGACACATCCATTCACATGCATCAATTTTTTTTTTCATAATTTTTTTTTTTTTATTGATATTTTTTTTTAACTTTTTATTTATTTTTTTTATTACAAAATTAAATTCAATATTAAAAGTATATACCGTTTGTAATACAAATCATTTACAAATATTACGAATTAAAATAAAAATTAAAGTAAACAAGTAAGTAATAAATGACTACTGTACAAATAAAGTCAGTGCAACTTTTAACAAAATTCAAATAATGGTGTTTAAATATAGTTTCTCACATAAACTTTAAATCAATATTGTATAAAAGTAAAATATAAATGAGTGATGACAAAACTGGGTATAATTAAAAGTATATAAATATATTTTCAATTGAGAAAATTACTTTTTTTAATTTTCTTTTGAACATGTAATAATTCCATTCATGAGGAAAATCAAAATTTTTTAAAACTATTTGGTTCCATAAAAAAGCTCCACGAAAAGAAATGCAAAATTTACGAAAGTTTGTTTGAAATTTTGGTTGTTTAATAAAATTATCATTTCTTAAAAAATATTTATTTATTTCTTTTAAAGAATATAAATCAAAAAAGGAAGCTAGAGATGAGTTGGTTTTACATTTAAACATAAAACAAAGAACATTATAAACATTTACTTGATATATATTAAAAACATTCATGTTAAATAAGAGTGGCCTTAAGTGAGTAAAACGATTTTTGAAATTTATAAGACGTGCTATATGCTTCTGCTGACAATAAAGTGACTTTAATTTACTTTTATGGGTACTACCCTATGCAATATTAGCATAATTAGTATGATAGTGTATAAAAGAGTAATATAGTTGAGTTTTTGAATGTTTGTTTAAAACACTTCTTGCTTTATATAAAACTCCAATGCTTTTGCAATTTTGTTGCATAAATTTCCGATGTGATTCTTCCATGACTTATTTATTGATTAAAATTATAATTTGAAATTTTCCGGAATCGTTCTTCAAATATATACCTAGAAACTGAGCGGAAAGAAATTACTAATATTTTGTTTGATTTCATTTATTTTAATTTTATATTTTTTAACTTGGACCACCATTAGGAGTTTTTTAGACAGTACATGTAATTATTTTTCTGCTCATTCTCTTTACATATTTGTAATTTAACAGTCAATCAAGTTTCATATTATATACAAAAGTATCAGTAAATAATCTGATTTTATTTAAATATTCTTGTTTTTCGAGGTATACCTAGAAATGAGTCTGTCATTATATTTCGAGGTATACCTAGAAATGAGTCTGTCATTATATTTCGAGGTACACCTAGAAATGAGTCTGTCATTATATTTCGAGGTATACCTAGAAATGAGTCATTATATTATCTTTGGCAGTTTTTGTTAAAGTTAAACAGCTGGGTTTATTGCTAAAGAAATGTTTTGCGTCAGCAATTTTATTCTATTTTAAGCAAAATATAATTTTTTTCATTTTTTATTTTTTTCACCATTTACTAATTGTTACAGATCACTTGATTGCAATGTTTTCAAACTTTGCAATTATTTAAACCAGATTTTTTTTATCAAAAACAAAAATGAAAAAATACTGTGTAGGAGACGTGAACATGTTTTGTATATAAGACATGACCCTAACTTTTCGAGTGCCTAAAAAATGGAACTGCTCTTAAAAAAAATCATTGCAGTATGGTGAAGTTAGTAAATTCATTTAAGTTTTGTATAAAAAGAGAAACTTTGAAATCAAATGAAAGCTTTGAAATTTGATATATACACCCTTTTATTAATTAAACTTAATTTCTTATATAATATTTATATAGATATAGTATATATCTATATAAATATTTTATAAGAAATTAAAACTTTTTCATAGATGCTCTATGAAAAAGTTGTGATAAAAAAAGCATCATCCGTCTTCTTAGAGTTCCTGACTGATTATAACAGATTATAAATATATATTATATATATATATATATATATATATATATATATATATATATATATATATATATATATATATATATATATATATATATATATATATATATATATATATATATATGTATATATATATTATTGACTGTTATAATCAGTCAATAATATATATTATAAAAAAAATTAAAAACGTTTTTATCAAGATTTTTATGTTTACGATGTTATTTATTTTTTACATGATTATGTGAAAAGTTGTAATATTGTTTAGTCAGCGAAATAAAAGTAAATATTAAAAAAAAAAATTCAATTAAATTAGTTAAATGCTTTTCTGCGGTGGTCTGTGACAAGACCGTTAGGTATTCACTTAAAATAAAAATTAAAATGCACCTAAAACAAAAATTTAAAAAAAAAATAATGATAAAATTTCAAATTTTAAAATATTTTGTATTGAAACATTTTTTATTAACTTCTTTTTATCCGTGTGATAAACGTCGTTAGGTAACATATTATTTGTGGTTTTAAAATACTTGGTGTGATAAGTTTCGAAGTCTATTGCTTCGTAAGCCGTTTTGTCAGTATAAGAATTTTCGAACTACAAAGATTAAGTGTTTTTTTTTAGCTCTCCGCTTTCTTTATTTAGAAAATTCTCATACAAATGTTTATCATATTTTATTATAGCGCATTTATTGTCTATTCGAATTCATTTCACATCTTCCAATAGCTTTTTTGTTACCAGTTTTTCGTACGCCTATTTTTTGTTGATACATATATATATATATATATATATATATATATATATATATATATATATATATATATATATATATATATATATATATATATATATATATATATATATATATATATATATATATATATATATATATATATATATATATATATATATATATATATATATATATATATATATATATATATATATATATGTGTATATATATTGCGGCTAGGGTAGATTAGGGTAATATAAGCACTTTGATAATATGAGTATACTTTAAGATTTCTTAGATTTAAACAGTGAAGTTAAAGTTGCTTTGTATTTTTTGAATCAACTTTATGTGGTAAATACAGGAATCAGTACAATTAGCGTATATTTATATGCGGCAATAAGCGGCTATCACCTAATTAAAACGCTGTTAAATTTTTTGCGTTGTTAAAATGATATACCCATAAATAAATCAGTGGCGCGAAATTTTGGTGCTAAAATAAAAGAAAAATTTTTTCATAAAGAAAAATATGTTAGCTAAAAATACAATCTATTTTTGTTTGAAAGACAATGCATAGAAACATTTAGTTTTGACTTTATTTAAAGATGCCACCTTTTATTTGTAATATGAGTATGCTCAAATTATTACCCAGTGCTTTTCATCGAAATTACCTAGTTTAAAGTCCTAAAAGAACGGTGATTTTAATTACTTTTTGAATAAAGACACAACATAGTAAAAAAATTTATTATTTTAACAACTCTGAATATTTTTCTGTAATTTAGATTCAAAAAATTTGAATTTTTATTGTTTGAGCTAATAAAGTTGAATAAATAACAAATTAATTTTATCTTTTTTTTTTTATTCTTTTTTTATTTTTTGGGGAAAACATAATATTGTTTTAACAAAAAGGGGCTTAAAATTCAATCTTTTAATGATAAGTTTTGTTAATCACGAATTTTTATATCCCAAAAATTAGTTCTTATTGTCAGGTTGGTATTTTTTTACTTAATAATTGTTATTTAAATAATTAAATAACAATTATTAAGTAAAAATAAATGTTATTTTTGAGCTAACTTAAAGTGCTCATATTACCAAGTGGTCTGGGTAATATGAGCACTTTTGCTACTTTTTTAAAACCTCTGTGTTTTTAAGAAAAAATTTCGGGTGCCCAAATATCTATGTCGGTCATGAGTAGAGATTCCTAAAAACGGTTTGTTCACAAAATTTTGGATACAGCATAATTATTTTTGAAAATATCTCAGCAAAATTAGGTATCCATAGCAATAAAATAAAAATAACAACATCTTCTTAAGAAGCGTAGACGTCGTATAATACTCATGCTAACTTTCGTGATTACAGCCCTGATATTAAATTTGTTATGAGTTTTGTTGAGTAAAAGTGAATTCTGGCCAACTGTGGGGTGGATCAAGTTTCCGCTTAGAACTTATTAAATTTATTCATAATTTTGCTCGGTTCGTTTCAGGTTTTACTTAGTCTATAATAATTTTTGGTAGAAAGCTTGAACGTGTCTTATAGGGAATTAATTACTTATAGGGAAATTTACATTTTCCTATAAGTAATTAATTGTTTTGAAATTTTTATAATACAAGTTTTACTTTTAAAAGTAAATTATGTAAAAGAAGATTACATCAAATAGTAATTAACTTATACATGTAAAAAAAATCACATGAAAAAGCTGTTTACTCTTACATGAAAAAGTTCCTTACTTTTTAAAATTACATTACATAATAAATTGTTCCTCAAATTGAAATTTACCCTTACGTATAAAAATAACTTCTATATTAACTACAACTCACAAACTCTAACCACTAAAAAATTATATTACCGTAGTTGTAAAAAATTATATTACCGTAGTTGTAAAAAATTATATTACCGTAGTTGTAAAAAATTATATTACCGTAGTTGTAAAAAAAATGCTTGCATATGAAAATGAAGTAACATGCTAACAAATATAAATTAAATTTACAAATAAAATAATATTCTTTAAGTAGGCATTTTTTATTTTAAAAGTAACGAAAAATTTTTAGTAAAAACAAACTGTGTAATATAATATTTAAATTGCATAAGCTTGCATTTTATGTAATTTGAAAAGTAAATTAAAAGTAACCTATATAAAATAAGTAAGTAAATTTACTTATATTCTGCAATTACTTTAAGAGGATCTTGTGCAACAGTAATGCAAAAAAGTGAAACCTTTAGTAACTAATGTTTAGTTTGCGGCGACATTTGGTCTGCACGGATAGGTATTTCTTCCCTGTACAAGTTGAAATATCAATAATAGATTTCTACCTATTCCAGAAGGCACATTAAGTTGTAAATGCGTATTTAAAACTTGTTTGATTACGCTTCATTCTGGCATGTATATTAACCATTTTATCGTATCAAACACGCATTAGAAATACGCTTCAGATGGGTTTAAAAACGAGTATGCAATGCGAATCCTACTGAGTATCAAACTCGTGTTTGAAACGCATAAAACATAGTAATTAGTTATTATTCGATACGGTGTTTGTATTAAATTTTAAAACTTTTCAGAATACGTGTTATTCACGAGTGTATGGTAGCCAATTTACCGAGTAGAAATACGTTTTAGACGCGTAGAATATTGGACACAGAACACGCGTCTGAAATGTGTTTTTGTTAGATCTATTTACAAACGCGTACACGCATTGACTCTAAAAATAATAACAAAAAACTAACACCTGAAAATTTTATTAAATTAATTTGTACAGTGTTCAATATGCACATCTATGTTATCGTTTTTATATTATAATAAAAACACATCTTATATTAATTTTATAATAACAAATTAACACCAAAATCCTCTACTAGTATAATCATTACTAGTGCTCTACTAGTATAATCGTTACTAGTACTCATGTATTATTTACCTTGTATTATATAAATGTATTATCTCTTACAATTACTGTTTATACAACTAAAAATATACTATACAACGTAATATTCAAAAATTACATTAATAGGCAAACAATTGAAATCCGTTTTAATGAAAGATTTGACTGCATTCGCCTTTGGTGGTCATAAAGAAGGACGATTTCGACGAAAAACAAAACTTCTGATGTTTTTGGATAATTCTTACAAATTTAAGAAATCTAAATCAGAAAAAAAGAAATTAATTTAGCCAAAAGAAAAGTTCTTACTTAAATCTGAATGCATGCAGCCAGTTTAAAGTGACAGACATACCACATCCACAAAAATAATAAAAGTTTCAATCGAATTAGTTTTACCTTTTTGTGTTCTTTGTCGCTCATTTTGCCTTCATCGTCATCCTTCACAAAACAAACAGCAAAGAACTTAATATTTTGTATAACACTATATAACTGGATATGTAAAAGCAAAGATTAATAACAATATAAAAATTTCTAATTTTTGTTCGTTTAATAATTTTTTTATCAATTGCAGCTTTAATATACATATCATTAACAACCTTAACATAAATACAACAATTACATAAATTCAATGATAACTTTAATGTATATCTAAATTAGTGAGTTTATTTTGCATTTATTATTGGGTATATATAATTTTAGTTATATTTTAAAAACTGATGTTATTATGAAACTGCAAGCTTATTACAATAATAAACATTTTTTCTCTCCCTCGCTAAGAAGTGTTTTTATTACTTTACAATACATAGAGATTCCATCTTTCAATGTAAACCCTCTGTATGTAAAGTTTCCATCTTTACATGGAGTATTTTGTTCCTTTTAAAAATTAAAATTTTGCAGTTGTACATATTATATTTCACCTTGAAGAGTTTGAAGAGTGTTCATTAAATCATTTAGCTACATTATATTTTGCATTTGTTTTTGTGAATTTATTATTTATTCTTTCTTTGTTAAAAATTCTTACAATAACAGCAAATGTAACAAACAGATTTTAAACTTCATTGTCTAAAACTTGCTGGAACACAGTATTTCTTGTATATAAGATTAATTGGCAAAATTCACGGCTAGAGCAGCCGTGGCGCAGTGGTTAGAGTTCTGGCTTAGAACCCAGAGGTCCTAGGATCGACGCCAGCTCTAGCTTAACAAGCGACATTGGTACGGAAGGAGGCGTGAACTTCCTGTTAAATGCTCTCCCGCGGTGCTCTGTGATAAGACCGTAAGGACTTCTGGGAGCATCTAAAATAACTACAAAAAAAAAAAAAAAAAATTCTGTTGCCTTCCAATGTTCTTGTTCAAAAAGACCTTTTCTACTTTTAAATAAGTCAGAAGCATTGAACTGATCAATTTCCAGCATTTGATTTAAAACCAGTCGTTTTTGAGCAAAGTTATATGAATTTTTGATTTAAATTTTACACATAAGAAACAAAATTGTGCTCAATCCAAATTTGCAATACAAAATTGTCTCAATGGCAAATGAAGGAACCATATTTAAACTATTTATAAACAATCATATGCTGTTCCTATTTTTATGCAATGGGTAAGCAGTTGACCTAAATTCAGCTTCTGTTCTTAAAAAAAAAAACAATGCAAAATAAATCAATACTGTTTTTCATTATTAAATAACCCAATAATTGTTAGATTAATAACTTCTGCTACAAAATCTTGTAAACAAAATTGTGTCATGAAAACTTGATGACATTGCATTTCCAATATAAATAACCACTGGAAAAGGAGAAGATACTATATTTTACTATTGAACAAAAAATTGGCTCAAATTGCTAACTATTGGAGCACTGAATAGGAAGTCCATTAGTATTTACATCAAAAGTTATAAGGTTTGTATTTATATATCTAAATGCCATTACACTTGTTCAATACAACGTGGATACATTACAACGCAGAGTTCTAGTTAATGCTTGGACATCTTTTGGTATGTTATATTTTTCAAATTTTCTAGACTGTATTAAAATTAGTTGTATATTGTTTAAGGCATCTCTTATTAAATTGTGTATAACATACACTGGTTTAGGTTCAGAATCAGTATCACTGAATTCAACATCACTAGAAAAACCAAATATATATTATATGATACTCTAATTTAACTATCACTTAAATATATTCACTTTACAGGTATAGAATTCTTTTAAATTGTTTTTACTTGTTTTCCAGTAACGAAAGATCTTCAGGTAACAGCTCATCTAATGAACTTGACAACATATCAGGACAACAGTACTAGAAGTATATTTATTATCACATATAATATATGTGATAATAAATGTATCTCCAGGAATGGAGACATATCTCTATAATATATCACATATATTATATGTGATAAATAATATATCTCTAGTACATGTTGGTATATGTAATAATACTTTAGTAGAACAATAAACATTGTTTGCATACACTTCATTATCATTATATTCATCACTATCATGTATATCAACATATCAATGGAAACTGTAATTACAGTTTGCACTAATATGTAGCTACAACAATAACAATATATTTACTAGAAGATATATAGATTGATTTATTATATCTATACTTCTGGGTATTTTTTGCGTCTATTATTTATTATCACATATATTATGTGATAACAGATATATTCCTATTTCAATTTGCACTGACGAGTTGTATATAAGAACATCATATAATAATAGCAAATGATAACTGTGATAACGGGTGATGCGGAAGTTATCGGACAAATCCTAATTTTATTATTTGAGCATAATAATTAGTTTTTTTGGTTTTATGCGTAGGCATAAACGTTCTATAAAATATAAACTTTATTATTTGAAACACAATTATTTAAAATGAGGTTAAATGCAGCTGAACGAGAATCTTTTCGAAAGCGACTAAAAATGTTTTTTGTAAATAAACCTAATATAAAAAATAAAAAAAATTGTAAATCATTTTGAAAAGGAAGGATTTACTCGAAGTACAATATATGATAACCTAAAAAGACTTGAAACTGTTCAATCGTTTTCTGATAGAAAGCACCCTGGTCGTCCGACATCCTGGACTAGAGAAAAGAAAGCCGAATTAACGAGACTTGTCAACAATCGAAAAGGGGTCAGTCAGAGAAAAATAGGTATTAAATTCGGTGTAAATCAATCGATAATTGGTCATCAGTTAAAAAAAATGAATATTAAATATAGAAAACGTGAAAAGACTCCAAAATACACTATAGAACAACAAACAAAGGCAAAGAAAAGAAGCAGGAAACTAGTTAACCAACTCTATAACACAAAATCGCTTCTAGTCATCGATGACGAAAAATACTTTTGTTTTGCAGGGGACAACATGCCTTGAAATTCTGGATACTACACAAACAACAAAAAGACATGCTCAGAAAGTGTTCGTTTTATAGGAAAAGAGAAATTTCTAAAAAAATTATTAATGTGGATAACCATATCTGACCGTGGTATGTCCGAGCCATTGTTTTGCACTTCCAAGGCTGTAGCGATCAATTCATCAATCTATGTTAATGAATGTTTAAAAAAACGACTTCTTCCATTTATTCACAAGTATCATGGAGACTTTAACTATTTATTTTGGCCAGATTTAGCAAGTTCTCATTATTTTAAAGGTTCTCTAAATTGGATGGACCAATATGTCTATTACGTAGATAAACAATCCAATCCCCCAAATGTGCCTCAAGCACGACTTGGGGATTGGATTGTTTTTTATTTTGTCCGATAACTTCCGCATCACCCGTTAGTGCTTTAACTGAACGATATCTTTTCTTATAACTTAATATTAAAATAATATATATTAATGAACTTGATAATATATAACAATAATATAATATTAATTATATATTATATAATATAATATTATATTAATGAAAAAAGCATTGATAAATGTGAAATGCTTTATCAGAAGATTACATTCTCTGAAGAAATATTGTTCTGCTGAAACATTTCACATACATGTATATCGCAACATTTCACATACATGTATATCGCATTTCACATACATGTATATATGAAACATTTCACATACATGTATATCGCAAAAGCTATTTGAAGACTTTTCATATAGTTTCTCGTATATACCTGAAAAAATATTACTTTAAATTAAAAGATTTTTTAATGTTGTTACATTCTTGGATACATTCATTTACCTTGTTGATACATCAATGTATTCGTGTATCTATTTTTTTGATTTAATTTTTTATTTAGAATTTCAATACACTTTGCTTACAGATTTGCAAAAAATTTTTCAACGGATTCAAGATTCGCAAGTCAAAATCCTTCATAGGCTTAAAAACATCAAGCAAAGTGGAGATGGTGATTTTAATTTGAAATTGAAAACCAATGAATTCATTTGAGAGATTCAGTATTATTAATATTATTTTAAAAACAAGTTCAAATGCAAGAAAATACAAGGTAACTTCTAATGTTCACTATTTGACAAAAAAAATCTATATTCCAATTTTTATTATTGCTGAACAGTGAAACTGGGTGTCTAAGAATTTTAGTGAAAATAATAATAGTTGTATTGATAATAATAATAATTGTGGTGTTGTAGCGCCTTTGCTTTTTAAAAAAGAAAATCTAAGTTTGATACCCTACACATCCCTTGAAGCACCGTGCTCAACTTACGTATAACCACAGTGACCTTGTTCGTCAGGGTTGGTGTTTAAGTTTAGTGTTCAGTTAAAAGCTAAAAGTTTATATATACATTTATGTATATGTATATATCTTTAAATTGTTTTATAAAATTAAAAGATCATAAAGAAAACTTTACAAATAATCCAACTGTCCGTTTATTAAACCGCGTCAAAAATAAAATCGGCAGATTTAGTAAAGTTATACTTCCCAATATAAACTCTGAACTTGCAAAGAAACTTCATTGTAGCTGGTAGCTACAATGAAGTTTGGTTTAATTGCATCAGTGATAAACGCCTTTATAAATTCCTTATTTTTGATTTTGTTGATTTTTACCCTTCGATAACAGAAAAACTTCTTAATCACGCTAATCATTTAGATGAGCAGCATCTAAACATTGACCATAATCATAAAACATTGATCTATTACGCAAAAAAATTATTATTATTTAATAATGATCAAGTTTGGATTAAAAATTCAAGCGGTTTATTTGATGTTTCAATGGGAGCAAGTTTGTGAACTTGTGGGAATTTATCTTTTGTTTCAAATTGCACAATTTTATAATAAAAATGATTTCGGATTATACCGCGATGATGGTTTAGCAGTTTAAAAAAAAATGAGTGGCCCCCAAATGGAAAAAATCAAAAAACATTTTGTTGAAATATTTAAAAAAAAAACGAACTCCTTATATCAATACAGTGCAATATGAAAATTATAAATTACCTTGACGTCACATTAAATCTCAATGACCATACTTTCCAACCATATTCAAAGCCCGGAATTTCTTTAAATTATATTCGTGCTGATTCAAACCACCCGTCTAATATTTTAAAGCAGCTTCCGCATTCAATTGAGTTAAGATTGTCTGCAAATTCGTCAAGTAAAGAAATTTTCCAAAGATCTACTCTTATATACAATGACGTGCTATTAAGATCCGGTTTTAATCACAAACTTTCATATCATCCTAATTTAAATTTACCTCATGCCAAAAACTGTAAACGCAACATCATATGGTTCAGCAAAAATGTTAGCACCAATATAGGAAAAATCTTTCTGATCTTGATCAACAAACACTTCCCAATAAATCATAGACTCCACAAAACTTTTAACAGAAACACGATAAAAATAAGTTATAGCTGTATACCAAATATGTAGTCTTTTTTAAACGCACACAATCAACAAATTATGAACAACAAAGAAATTTCACCTAAAACCAACTGCAATTGCCTTAATAAAAATACCTGCCCTATATCAAACCAATGCTTAACAAAAAACATTGCATACCAAGCCAATATAAGTTCCAATAATCCTACTAACACTCCTGTCAACTAATCCTACATCGGTATAAGTGAAACACCATTCAAAATTAGATATGCCAACCATATAAAATCATTTAACATTCTAAAATACAAAAACAACACCGAATTATCAAAAGAATTTTGGAAACTTAAAGATGCCAACTTATACCCAGTTATTAAATGGAAAATAATCAAGCAATCCAATGCTTACAACCCAACCATCTGCAAACTATGCACAAAGGATAAATATGAAGTTTTTTTTTCCTAAATTAAAAATCTGCTAAACAAAAAAATTTAAATGCTATCCAAGTGCATCGAAAAAAATTTCTTCTCGCCCTATTCGACACGGGTGATTTATGAATTTTCTAATTAATTAAAAATTGTTCGTTCTGACGTCATTACATTGCTTTGTTGTTTTGACGTTATTACATTGCTTTGTTATGTTTTTTCTGTCAATTTTTGTATTTTGTATTTTTTAACGGTTTTTTCTTAATCTAAAGAACAAAATATGGCTGATGATTGCCGAAGGGCATGAAACTTTAAGTTCCATCACAAAGTTGTATTTTTTCAAATATTCAAACTCTTTATATATTAATACTGATCTATTTTGTAAAGAATTTAATTAATATTGATCACTCTCAAACGAACAAGAGACTTTGTATCATAACTTGGTACAATAAAACAACATCATATATATATATATATATATATATATATATATATATATATATATATATATATATATATATATATATATATATATATATATATATTTTAAATGTTGACATCTTCAATAGATTTTATTTGTATAATTATTTATAAAAAATATTTATACAAATAAATTTGTAAAAATAAAAATAAATGTATTTTTAACAAATAGAAGTTAATCCATAAAAAGAAGTTTTTTTAAAAATATTTATACAAATAAAATCTATTGAAGATGTCAACATTTAAAATTTACATTGAAGCCAAATATGGTAATGGCGTTTACAAAGAAACCAACATGTTAAAAAACCTTAAAAAAACAATTGCAAAATCGAAAAATCAGTGGGTATTTTTACAACGATGTATAAAACATCACATACTTCCGAAATCATTACGACTAATATGTCCAGTAAACTCGCCTTATGCAAAACAACTAAACGAAAAGGATAAACACAACCTATTATACCATATAAAGAACGAAGCTAAAAAACGTTTTTTTCAAAATACATGCAAAGCAAAGTTTTGCGAGGAACAAATACGAGCAATTGTTGACAACTCTGACAATTTCAAAGCAATAACATCTATCACTGATAAATCCTATGAAAATATGTTCATAAAATTTAGAGAAAAATTAAAGGATAAGTTTGAGAGATTAAAAAATAATGGCACTATAAACAATAATAACAACAACAATAAAAAGAAGAAAATTACAGAGATATCGCTTAATTTAGCTAATTCCGAAATTCCAATGCATCACAAAAAATTACTTAATCTCGGACCTAAGTTTGTTCCAACACCAAAATCTATACCATATTTAGATACCATTTCAGTTACCGAATCATGTGCCTCAAAATTGCAATATAGTAAGAAACCAGCTGAAGGAGTTAAATTAAGACAAGAAGTTTTATCAATTTTAAAGATGGCCAAACCAGTTAAAAGTAAACTTAGCAATGAACAAAGAAGAGCTCTTTATGAAATTAAGAAAGATATGAATATTCAAATATATCCCCTTGACAAAGGATCTGGATTAGTTCAAATTGATCAAAATAATGCTTTAGAAAAAATTAAAGAACACTTAGGAGATACAAAAAAGTTAAATTACGACCCAACTATTCAAATTCTTCACAAAGTTCAAATCACTCTCAGAAAGTTAAATAAACTAGGACGTTTTACCAAAAAAGAATATAAAAATATCTACCCGAGTGATGCCGTTCCACCACGTTTATATGGAGTAATTAAAGCCAAAAGCCTGAAAAAGGTTACCCAATTAGGTTAATTGCAAGCACCATATAGCATCTCTAAATATTTAGTCAATATGGTACAACTTAAACTTAACTTAAATGAAACGCGTTTAAAAAATTCTCAATAATTTGTGGATACAGCAAAATTATGGGAAATTGATAAGAATGAGGTTCAGGTCTCCTTTGATGTTGTCAATTTGTACCCTTCGATCCCAATTAAAGAAGCAATCATTATACTAGTTGAAAGATTAAGAAACAACCAGAGCTTTATATCTAAATTAACTTTTGAAGAGATCAGGTTACTTTTAGAACTTTTTCTTTCTCAATGTTATTTTTTATATGAAAATGATATTCATGAGCTTGAAAACTCCGGACCAATAGGGTTAGCTCTTATAGTGGTAGTTGCTGAGCGTTTTTTACATCATAAAAGTAATTGGCGCTTAACAACAATATCTATGTGAAATCATTTAAAAGATATGTCGATGATATTCATTTAAGGTTCCAAGAAGAAGAAGATGTGCAAAATTTTTTACATCTACTTAACAAACAACACAAAAGTATTCAATACACTATGGAATCTGCCGACTCAACCAATACATTAAACTACCTTGTTGTTTCAGTTACCAACAATAAAACCGGTACATATAGTTTTAAAATACATTGCAAAAATGCGATCATAAATGTTCAAATTAAAGCGAACTCATGCCATGACCCTAAATTATCTAAGGTATTTGTAGAAAACGGCTATGAGAAGGAAAGTCTGGAAAAACTAGTTAAGTTTGCAAAAGAAAGCGCTAATAACAAAAAAGATCTCATGAAAAATCAATATTTCCTAATGTCTCCAAAAAAATTGTGTCTTTACCCTGGATCCTCGGAATCAGTCCTAAGTTACAAAGAGTTTTTAAGAAAGCAGGATATGCACCAGTGTTTAAGTCTCCAAAAAATCTCCAAAGTCTACTTAGTTCTAAAAATAAACCTACACTACCAGGTAATTCCTATCCTGGTGTTTACAAATTAGAGTGATCTTGTGGTAAATGTTATGTAGGTGAAACTGGACTGAAGATATCGTCTCGGATATGCCAACATCAAACAAGTGCACAACAAGGTAAAGTGAAAAATTCAGCTTTAGCTGAACATTCCAAAATTTGCCAAGGAAATTTCCACTGGAATGGTCGCAATACCTTAAAAATAGAAATTAATAGTTTTAATAGGAAAGTTAGGAAGGCGTTGGAAATACAACACAACGAAAGTACCTTGCGCGACAATGGTCTTAACCGGAATGATGGCGATTATGTGACGACGTCATTTTGGAAGCGCATGTTCAAATTCTTACGTCACAAAAAACTCTCTTAAAAAACTCTCAAAAAGAAGCTCTTACAAAGAACATTGTTTCGTAAATTTAGACAGTTTTGTATAATATTAATTTTTTTATAACGGTTTTTAATATACTTAATATACTAACGAGGGTATCCATATTCCCTCGAAATATTGTAAAAATAAAAATAAAAATATTTTTAACAAATAGAAGTTAGTCTATAAAAAAAAAAAAAAAAAAAAAATATATATATATATATATATATATAATTAGTACTTATAAAAACTTGTAAAAAAAGGTGACTTATTTTCTCACAATATATTGTGACTCTATATGGTATTTAAATTTGGTTCAGTATTTAATCATGCTTTTAATTCATTTTAATAATTTTTAAGGTAATTAAAACAGGAAGAGAGGGAGGAGCCATTCCACAGAAAGCAATTAAAAATGTTTTAAATGCTATCATGTTATACAGGCATTATTTAGCGAGGATGGAAGAAAAGGAAAAAGTAAACTTACAAGTACTGCTCATTATAAATGCGCAAAAGGTGAGCATTGAATGCGAGTTTGTAGCTATTGTATTTTATATAAGATTGAAATATTTTTGTTAACAGTAAAGAGCAGAACGCGAAACAGTAGTACATTGCTCATTTACTCCTATTCATTATTTGCAAATATATTTGCGGTCGTTTTTTATTTTAATTTATTTTTTCATGTATGACTTTCCAAAACAAATAACAAGTATTTTAATATAAATTTTTATTGTGTGTGTCTTTTAGTTTGTTGACTTTTTGGCAATTAAATTCACAAGTAAAGTTTCTTTACTTTGGTTTTGAATTTTATCTTTTATTTTTAATTTTCTTAAATGTGCTCTATGATTAACAGACAATTTTGTGATAAATATTATTTCTTTAGATACTATTGCTGGTGACAAAATTGGTTATGATGCAAGCAACATCGAGTGCCATTGGCGACATATTAAAATTAGCCAAAAAATAATGTTTTTTCTTGATTGTATTTATATAATATTATTGTCAAAAATATTATTCTTTTTATGTTTTTGTAATGATTTGTGTCAATGCTGGGATTTAATTATTTATGCAATAACATTATTATCCTAATGCGTGTTGAATGCTGTGTATGCAATAACATTATTATCCTAATGCGCGTTGAATCCCTAAATACCTATATATTAAATTTAGTCACTGTGGGAAAAAAAATGACTTCATTTTTTATATCAAGACTACATTTTTTATAGTTGTTAGAAATAGTCTTTTTTTTGTAAACTAAAAATAAATAAAAAGAATTATACGAGGCTTGGTGACAAGTCTTCTTCTTGCCCCGGCCAGGATTTTTAATAATAGTAATCAATGACCAAATAAAATTTGATTAAAAAAATTTTTAATATTAAAAATAATTTGATAATATTGTTAGAAAAGTACGACTGATCTAATATATTAAGAAAAGTACGACGAAGAAAAGTACGACTGATCTAATATATTAAGAAAAGTACGACGAAGAAAAGTACGACTGATCTAATATATTATGGTCAGTTATAAAAACTAAATTTTCTTTGTTATTCCTCGAAAAACTTTAAAGATGAAGTCCGGGTGATTTAATTACTTATTCACGAAAAAAGGGTTAAATTAACTTTTACTCGAAGCTATTGAATGGGAAACAGAACTTGATTGTCAGACCAACTTATAACTTAGTTAAGGTGGTCAACCCCAATTCAAATGAATTTCTTTAATAATTAATTTTCATTTTTTTAAATAGTCAACTTATGTTGTATTTTACTTTAATTTAGCATTAAAAAAAAAAAGTGTAAAAACTTGCCTCATTTATTCAACATTTCTTCTATTTTACCATGTTGTTTAAAAAAAGGATTTATCCGATAGATATATATATATATATATATATATATATATATATATATATATATATATATATATATATATATATATATATATATACATATATATATATATAAATATATATATATATATGTATGTATGTATATATATATCTACATCTTTTTCAAATAACACCATTAAAGCTTTCATCACTGTTCTGTATTTTACAGCAAAGACACTTTTTTAGTAAATCTTGATTAGATAAGTTTCTAAAAATTGGTTTTAAAATTTTGTGAATGGCTAATTAAAGGCCTAATTTTGTTTTGTATTTAAATAAGTTTGTTAGTTTATCAGACTGCCACAAACAGTATATGACGTTGGACGAAACTTGGTGACATATTCATAAGTGGTGCAAAAGTACACAAAGATTTACGACATTTCCCAAATTCTCTAAAAGCCACAATAGCATTCAACTCTACAGCAGCAAAAGGTTTTCCAGGAGAAGTTAAAATTGGTTTATGGCTTGAAAGAATTGTATCAAAATTTGCAATGAACTTACACATATCAAATGACAACTGTAACTCATATGAGAACCCATTTTTATTTTGTAAATTACACCATTTAATGAACAACATTCACTAAGTTTACAATCATTAAACATTGTCTTTAAAACTTTAAAGTTTGTAATTATATTGTAATTATACTTTGTAATTTATTCTTCAAGTTTTTTATCTACATTATGAAACTCAGTATTATCTTGCAATTTTTTTTGACTTGTCTATACTTTAATTGGTAACAAGTTGGTTTCTTCTAAGTACTTTTCTTTAAAATATATTTTATAAATCTCTTCAAATTTTTTCAAATTTTTTTTACTTTTATATCAATTTATCGTTGAATAACTTGTAAATATAACTTGAAAAGTTTACACTGCTGTTGTTACTTTACACAGCATTCTACAGTGCTATACATATCAAACTTTCGCGGCAAGGAGTTTAAAATATAGCAAAAAGTTACCAAAAAACCACAGAAGACTTAACAGTGTTTGTTTAGTATACCATTACTAAATGTATATTGGTTTTTGAGGTGATAATCAACCAATTATCTTGAAAAAAAATGGTTGCTATGGGCGTTGCTAGGTAAACAAAGTCTACCCTAATCATTCCTAAGATGAATTAGACCAACTTATGTACAAATTTGATAAATGTAAGTACTCTAATTATGTTCTACAATGATTGAAATAAAAGAAAATCACTTTTTATAAAATCGCAAAAAAAAAAAAAAATTTAATACGTTTTGAATTGGGGTTGACCACCTTGAAGATGATATTTTAAATCCTCTAAATAATTGGGAATGTTGTTCAAATTTTATTTTGTCATAAATTTTGAACACTACGAGATTATTGCACGACATAAGAGACTTGTTAATGAAATTAAATTTAGTTTAAAATGTTAAAAAGTATATATATATTAATGTTACAAACACGTCCCTCTCGTCCTAATGGCATGAAGGGGAGTTAAACAGGGGTTTATAGTTCACAGACTCAAAATAATGCGATTTTTGGCATTATTTTTGGGGTTTATAGTTAACAGACTCAAAATAATGCGATTTTCGGCATTATTTTTGCAAAGCTTTTATTTTACATAAACATGAATAAATATTTGGAGTTTGCTCCGTGTTATTTAAAGTTAAATTCTCAAACAAAAACAAAAAGCTTGCTACGGGCCTAATTTTAAATATGTGATTGGAATCTGGTTGTTTAAATATTGTGATTTACATTTTTGTGATTTTTTTTTACTTTTAATTTTTGAAAATTTTAAGTAAAAAAAGTAACAAAAATTTACCGAGAAAAAAAATGAACTTGATGTAATTTCATCATATAGAACACTTTTCTTTACAATCGACTATATAATTTTAAATCAAAAATGTTTGTTTTTTTGAACCACCCTACTTAATTCGCTATATTAAATAAATTAAACGTCTGTTGTAGTCATGAAAAGTTGTTGTAGTCGTGGAAAGTTATTGTAGTCATGGAAATCCATTTTTTTTAAGTTAATTACTTTAACTTTTACTATTTTAAACTGAACTTTTTTTAGTTATTAAAAAGTGTGAAAAATTAATTTTTAATTTGTTTTAAAAGACTGTTTATTTTATTGTTCTTGCTTTAGACATAGCTCTGCATTTTGCAAATTTATTCTGCTTCGTATTTTGGCTTCTTATTTTCAGCGTGGTTGTTGTTAAAAACCAATCTAACCAAATTAAAAGTTGTATCTGGAAATAACCAACTCGAATAACTGTTGTCTGAAATAGACTAATTGAAATTAGTTCATTCAAGACAACAGTTTTATGAATATCTATTAATAAACAAAAAAACAAACGAACAAAAACAAATTAGTTTTCATTTCTGATAGAGCGGTTGTTAATAACGACCACGCTGAATAAGAGAAGCTAAAAGCAGCAGCATAGCTTCAAATATGCCCGGCTTCAAATATTTCCTCCTGACAAAATAATTAATACTAAGGTAAGTAAATCAAAATAATGCCTTAGTTGTTTATAATAAATGCTTAAATATATATGAGAAAAAAAACAAACAAAATCAAGAAATAAAAAAAACCGTTCAAATATAAAGTTACAGTGAATATACATATATAGATATATATATATATATATATATATATATATATATATATATATATATATATATATATATATATATATATATATATATATATATATATATATATATATATAATGAATTTAGGTTTGATCATGTTGGAAGTTACAGAAAAAAAGGAAACTAGCTAATTTTTGTAACCTGTGGCTTCTAATTCTTATAAAATTGTTTACGACGATGATAGAAAATGTTGTAAATGCGCTGAGAAGTTAAGTAAAACTAGTGAAGGTGGAGTTTAGTTCAAGAGATGACAACTTAACGTGAGTTTTTTTTATTTGCATGAAAAAAAAATTATTGATAAATTTTTTCAATATCATTTTCATTAGGAGACAAAACAGCAAGACTATTATTAGTTAAGTGGCTTAAGCAGCAAGGCAATTTAAGTCACTCAACTATGGAACAATGATAATAAAACTGTTAAAAAAATATTTCTCGAAATTAAAAGATTTTTTAATGTTGTTGCATTCATGTATCTTGGATACATTCATGTATCTTGTTGATACATGAATGTATCCGTGTATCTATTTTTTTTTGATTTTATTCTTCTTTAGAATTTTGATACGCTTTTTTTTAAATTTGCAGAATAATATTCAGCAGATTTAAGATTTGCAAGTCCAAATCTTTAATAGGCTTAAAAATATCGAACAAAGAGGAGATGGTGATTTTATTTTGTATGATGATAATATGGAAAAAAAAACAATAAGTTCCTTTGAGAGATTCAATATTATTGAAAATATTTTTAAAAGAATTTTAAATGCAAGAAAATGGGTTTGAAATGATATTGCTGAAGAGTATTGCCAGGGTTTGTAAGAATTTTAGTGAAAACTATAATAGTTTTATTGATAACAGTAATAGTCGTGGTGTTGTGGCGCGCTTGCTTTTTAAACAAAAAAATCCAAGCTTGATACCCACGACAACCCATAAAGTACAGTGCTTAACTTATATCTAACCGCAGCAGCCTTGCTTGTCAGGGTTAGGGTGTAAGTTAAGTGTTCAGTTAAAAGCTAAAAATTTATATATATATATATATATATATATATATATATATATATATATATATATATATATATATATATATATATATCAGGCCTTGTTAAGAAGCGTTACACTATTTGAACTTTACGTACGTATTCACCGTACGATTTCACCTATGCCTTTCGTAATTTAAGTTACGCTAAAACTTTTTTCAATTCGTTTAAGGAATCGACCGTAAATTACGTTGCGCAAACTTTCATAATAAAAAAAACATAAAAAGAATAAAAGTTTTCCCTTGCAGAAGTTTTGCCTTGAATTTAAATAAAAAATCAAAATAACCTATTAAGTTAAATGAAAATTGCCGCGTAAAAGAGCTAAATATCTCGTACTTCTGTTTTTTAAATGTATTTTGCGTTGCGTAATTTATGGACGATGCCTAAACAGTCTTTTAGAGCAGTTTATCGGGAAACATTAAGACGTTATTAATTATTGAAAAAACATTTGTGGAATTTTTTTTTTATTAGATACCGTAAAATCGCCTAAGCTCGGTCACGTGACCGAGTAAGTGATCATTTTAAGTTTAAGTGATCACTTAAGCTTTTAACATTTATTTATCACCCAAAAATAAAAATTTTCAATATTTTTTTCTGAAACATACAGAAAATTATATTGACAAAGAATTATTTTAGCAGTTAGCATAAAAACATTATTTTTTTTTAAAAGGTTCATATTTACGAACTAATTACAAATGTTATATTGATAAAGAATTATTTCAGCAGTTTGCATATAAACATTACTATTTTTTTTATAGGTTCATATTTACCAACTAATTACAAATATTATTTAAGAAAAAAAAAAATTGTAAAATTTGAGTTTTGCATACTTTTTTTTCTATTTTTTCTTAAATGACCGAAGTTACATGTCACTTTTGAGGCGAAAATCATATATTTGTCGATTTTGAAGCTAAAGAGCTAAATTTTCGGTAAATATTCATTATACTCTGGCCAACAATAACTATCATTGTAATGTTAGTTGTCATACCTGTAAAGGACACACAAATAACATGAAACCAAGGACAAAGGAAATAACGAATAATAAACATGTGATACGTATTTCATATTTAACTTTCAACTTTCTATTAACTATAAATAGTCACCAGCATGTATCAAACATTTTTATTGAATGAATAAATATCATACATGTGTAGAACACCATGAACACATAACGTCATAGCTTACATTTAACGTACTTATTTTAACATAATCATTTTTGGAATACCTTTTAGCTAAATACTCTCTGGAGGACAAATTACACATCTATCACATCTTGATAGATTGCATAAACATGAAGAGTAGCAAAAAGTAGACAAACCATTTAACACAAGGACAACACCAAGGACAAAAAGTAGATACATGACAATGTTTAAATTAATTTAATAATTTCCATGATTTATGGTACACTTACGAATATTATTGTGTAGAATAAACAAACTCTAAAATAACACACCAAGAACACATGACATAACATGTGACTTTTTGCATTTACATTTATTTTTAGATCGATATGATAAAACTTATTTCCATAATACTGATTTTAATAGTTTGACTTTCTGGTCGATTAATAAGCAAAATCATCAAGGACACATATTTTATAATTACCTAGACATGAATATCTTATGCAATGGGAGCACAACAAGAACATATGACTACTTAAAAAGAACGCACAATTTTGGTTTTACACTGAGATTACAAATAAAAATGAATTGTCTTTAATATTTATAATTTTTTTTTTTTTTTTACTAAACTAAGCTATTTAAAAATACATAATTATAAAAGGTTTGATTTTTTAAAAAACAAAAATAAAGCAGGTGTCAAATCCCTACTTAAAGCTAATGTAAACATGCAGCTTTTTACAGATTCCTTTAAATAAAGTAAATTTATTTAGGACCCGAGTTATCAATACTACAATTAAGAATACAATAAAGAATATAATTGTGTTAAAAAAATTACGAAAGAAGGTCTAAACATTCTGCTGGAAGAGCAAGTTCCTTCTTTGATTCAAAAGTTCGCCTCATAGAAGTAATAAAGGGATCTGATGAGCAGAGTAATCTTTGCATTACATCTTCATTTGTAATTTTTCTAGAAAATTTGTAAATGTTCTCGAAAGTTTTAACATCGTTGTTTCTACTTTCCTGGGCTTCTTTAGATAAGAGGCCAATTGGAACTGGCTTGTCCATTACAACCTGGTGTGAATGGACAATCATCAATGTTTTAAATGTATCTTTGCAATATATTTCTAGTTTATCTGGATCAATTGGGTGCTTACAAGACAATACACAAAGAATAATGAAAAATCTTTTAACAAGGTCCTTATCAGTTTCAAGTATTTCAGCAAACGCTTCATGGCTTCTAAATGCCCTTCTTGCTGTGTTTCCATCATTGGATGTACCAAAGCCACCACTTTTTGGTACATCAACAATAAGTCCGAGTGTATCTTTTATTTTTACCTGAATTTCTTTTTTTCGATTTGCAACTATTTTTTTCTTTTCAGGAGTGTTTGCATGAAAAATAGTACATTCTAAATTGTGCTTCAATTTTATTGAAAAATACTTACGAGCACTACCCATATTTTTAACTTCACTTTTGGTACCCAATTTTCTGTTTTCTGAATTTTTTTTTTTTTCCGTTTTTAAGGAACGGTAGGGATGAAGGGCGAGGGGGGGGGGGAGATTTAATAAGTTTACACTCGTAATAATATTATTAACATTAATAATTATTATTATGAGTATAATATTATGATGAGTTTTACGATTAAATAATTTTTTATTTTAAGTATCAGTGAAATTCTGAATTTGTTTAAAAACTTATCTACTAAGCAAATTAATAACTTGAATGATGTTATGTGTGAAAGAATTTTTCGGAGAAATCTTTGCCATGAATGGTATGATACCAAAACAGCAATGACAGTCTTGTATAATAGCAGAGCAGAAAAACTTAAAAAAACACAGAAAGGCGTTATATACACTATATCTTACTGGACTAGAGATAAAAATGATTTTAAAGCTGTTGATCGTTATATGAAAAAATTCCAGCTGGTTGACATTGTATCCGGTGATTTGATGTTTTTCTAATATGAATACATTGCTATATGTGGTAATATGTAAGCAAGTAGTGGAACTTGCTAAAAAAATTTGCAGCGAGTAGTGGAACTTGAAAAAAAATGTACAGCAAGTAGTGGAACTTGTAAAAAAACTTGTAAAAAAATGTAAAGCGAGTAATGGAACTTGTAAAAAAAAAAAAATACAACGAATAGTAGTAGTAGAGTATAAATAGTAGTAGAACTTATAAAAAAATGTACTGCGAGTACTTGCAAACTTGCGGAACTTGCAAAATAATGTAGAGTCAGTAGTGGAACTTGCAAAAAAAATGTGCAGCGATTAGTTGAACTTGTAAAAAAATGTATAGCGAGTAGTGGAACTTGCAAAAAAAAATGTAAGGCGAGTAGTGGAACTTGCAATTTTTTTATTAGATTGTTATTGTTACCAATGTTTAATATATAATATAAAACGTTTTTTATATTTTATTAATTTTATTATTTTAATCAATAGCATTTTAAATATTTTTTCAAAACTCATTAAAAATAGATTTTTTTTTTTTTTTTTTTTGATTGTAAAGGAAGGGAGGGGAAGGCAACGATACGCCTCTTCCCACCTACACCCCTTAAAACAATGGGTGCGCTGCTAGTGATGTTGTAAAGTAGTAAAATATAATTTTTGATTTTAATGCTAGATTTCTTTTTAATTACAAAGATAAATGTTTATAAAAAAAAGAGTCATTTTTGATAATAGGGTGTTTGAAACCACCACCCTTACATCCACCCTAAGGCAATGATGAAACTTCTATATTTGACTGTGGTCTGAAAGCTAATTACAAAATCATCTTGCATATAAAATTTAACATTTTTATTTAAAAAAAAAAACACTTTTTTATAAATATAGTTAGTCATTATTGCCGGCAAGGGTGGTGGTTTTGTGCCCCCTCATGCCCCCAAATGCGCCCGTAATTTAGAAACCTTTATACATTTTTAGATAACTCTTGCATCTATCTTTTGGCGCCAAGATAATAGCTTTTGGATAAGAATTGATTAAGTTATAATTGTTTTAGTTATTGAAAACTTAATATTGACCACAGTTTCTTCAACAAATCCTAATATCAAAAAATCGGTACTTAAAACGTCATAACGTTTTGTGGGGTGGTTTGACTTTGAAAATTTTTTCACTTTTGGAATAACCTTGAATTTTATGAATTTAAAAATTTCATGTAACATACCTAATTTTGTAACTGTTCTCGTTTCTTACATTGATTATACTAATTCTAAATTTTAAAATAAAGACTGTATTTATTTACTTCTTAAATAATGTTCGTTTAATATCTAAAATCATGAATATATACTACTTGTGTGGACTTTTTAAATTTAGAAAGTAAATTAAATTTGAAAATGTTCAAAACGTATTAAGTTTTTGAAATATTACGATTTTAAAAACTGGCCTTCTATTTTTTCCTTCAAAATGCAAAATATCCGGCCGTATAAATAAATTAGGCCATGCAAAATATTCTTTTTAAAAAAGTCATTTATTAAGCAACCCTTGGAATTAGGAAAAATGAGGCTGGCAGTAAATTACCAACCTTAAACTGTTAGAGGTCGGCATCAGGTCTCAAAAAAAAATTAACATAAAGCGGTTACTACAAAACATAGAGACGAGGTCGGCAATTTTTTGTCGACCCTATACTTTTTTAGGTCAACAGTAAGGAAGGCATTGCCGAATGCCAATCCTGATTCCGAGGGTTAAATAAATTTACTTAATTTTAAAATTACTTGTTTAAGAAAACTAAAAAAAATCATGCAAAACATTGTAGACCACAAATTTATAGGAAAGGGGGTCACGCCTGCTCTTTTCCGTAAAAAGTTGATTTTCTCGTCAAAATGTAGACCAAAATATTTTTTCTCTTTGTAGATAAGTCTGTTTATTAGTCCTTAATATCATGCAAATAAAATTTTTAAAGTATTCAAATTTTTAACCTAAATGTACTAAATTTTAATTGTGTTATCTTTCCACGCATGTTGTTAAATTGACCACAAACGAGTTGTTGATTTAAGGCACATATTTTGTACCTCACAAACAAGGTCTGGTGATTATGGGAACCATATCATAATTTTGAGTTTTCCGCTATAGTTTGTACAATAGTTAATGTGTGTTTTGAATCATTATTTTGTTGCAGTTGAACCCGCGCTCCATATTAGACGTATTTCACATAGTGTGAAATTTCTACAAAATATCTTATGATATCTTTTCTTGTCGAGAATTTCATTTACTTTCACAAGATTATCAATCTGGTTAGGAGCATTTGTCTCATTTAAAGTTTTCATTTTGTTCTAAAAACAACAAGTTTGAATTTGTTCGTTCAATAACTTTCGCAAGTCCATTTCTGTCCAATTTTTATGAGCTTGAGTTTATTAAAGCGTTTTTTTTATTAAATGCTTTTAAATTAGGTTTTAGAATAGCTACTCTACCATTCAAGCAATCAACTTTTGAACGATGTTGTACAGTCTTTTCTAAAATAATTTTAACATGAGCGGCATTGAAGCTAGGTAGTATTTCTTGCGCTGTTAATCGACTATTTCGTTTACACAAGAGTATATTTAGCATGAACCCAGCTTTTGATGCTTTGCAGGGCGTCCACAAATAGGATAACACAAATAGGAAAATTTTATACCCAGTGTTTAAGTCTCCAAAATATTTCAGCTTTAGATTATTTCAGGTGCCACGAAAATGAAATCAACCCTGTCAAGTAGCATTATTAAAGATTTAGAATTCCATACAATATTAGGCCAATTACAAGCAAAAGTTTGATGTTTGTTGAAATCCAGAAAAAAAAGTGGTGTTAAATAGGGGTCATGTTCTTTATTTGGCTAAAGCTTAAAAGATACATGTCTGCCAAAAAGCAAACAGCATACCTGCTAAAAAAACGTAAATGCTTACACATTGACTTTTGATCTGCAGAAAGTCCTCCGATTCCTAAAATTAGAAATAGAAATATGTATTGCTATGACTGAGGACTTTACAATATGGCATATATACAAAAGGGCGAAAAAGGTAGGATACACCTATGTCTTGGACAAGACAATGGATCTCAAGATCTCTGTATTTCTTACTAAGAATTTTAAGCTAAACCTTTGTAAACATATAATAATTTAAAGCAAATTGTGTGGCCGAAAGAACCACATTATCAATGTTGCTTTGAGTTTAATAAAGTTGACTCAAGTATAAGTATATTGAAACCATTAATATGAAATTCATGATTTTAGGGCACACACATTAAACTAATAATGCAGATTTGGGAAATATTGAAAAAACTGCATAAAATCATTTTTGTGTACATATTAGATAACCATTATCGAATTTGCCATGCAGATGTCCAGTATTGAATACTGCAAGAAAAATCAATAAACTCTTGTTAGTATGAATGGAAAGTGATGATTTTCTGACTATATTGTTATTGCCTAAGTCAAGTATAAAGATAAAAACAAAAGGAAAAGTAGGGATCACATCAACTTGCTTCAAATGATAACTGTTGAATTTTAACAGGAATAATCAGTTCTCCCTTTAATAAAGTACATACTTAACAAAAAAATGCTCTTTGATGGTATAAATAAAAACTTGATGATAAAAACTACCATATCTGATGATAAACGTTCCAGTCATTAAAGCAAGTGAAAAATAGTTTAAAATGGTACATAAAAAGTGATTATTTTTTTAATGTTGATAAACACTCTAATGAATAGATTTATTCAAAAAAGACTAATTTAATTCAATCTAAACTACCAAAATGTAACTGTAAGAAAAATATAAACATAGAACGTTGTTCTACGTTTATATTTTTCTTTGGCAATATTTGAACAAATATTGTTCAAATATTGCCAATATCTGCCAATATTTTGTTTATGAACACAAATCAAAGGGATTCTTTAAATGGGAGACTTAAATATTGCATCCCCTGCTACAGAGAAAATACTAAATTATCTCAGATTTGATATGATCATTATACAAATGACCGTAACTTTCACGTTGTACATGTAAAAAGCGATAAAAGAAAGGATTAAAAAACAAAATAGATAGCTACAAAAGACTAATAGAACATTTAATTGTGTTCTAGTAAATGTGTTCTAGTAAATGTGTTCTAGTAAATGTGTTCTAGTAAATGTGTTCTAGTAAATGTGTTCTAGTAAATGTGTTCTAGTAAATGTGTTCTAGTAAATGTGTTCTAGTAAATGTGTTCTAGTAAATGTGTTCTAGTAAATATAATGGAGCAGGTTCTAATTATATTAAATAGAACAAATATACTAACTGGGTCTTCTCGTCAAAACTTGATTTACGAACTTATTGAATTCTATTATATAAGTAATGTAAGCATTAAGTAAAAAGAAGTTGATGTTATGGGAGATTTCAATATTGATATTTAAAAGAAAATAACTTTTCAAAAAAAATGGAAGAATGATAGCAAGATTCTTGATATAAAGATCATAAACAATTCTAATGTACCTACAAGAATTACTGAATATACAAGAACCTGATTTGATCAAATTTTTTGACAACTCAATATGGATATAGAAAGTGATGAATCTGTTAAGACAAATATATCATATTGTGACATAATAAGTGTCAAATATAAATTTGATATTAAAGTTAAGAAATATGCCAACGTGTTTGTAAATATGAAACTATTAAATTCTATGACAATATAGATTATAATAAACTAAAAGAGAAAATTATAATGAGAAATGAAATTAAAGTAAGTGATAAAGACATGAAGTAATTAAATGTTAACGTAAAGACAATTGTAATGATTAATAATATCAAAACAGGTAAACTATGAATGGAGGAAATTTTTAAATATGAAGAAAGAAAGTATTGATAATACAATATGTCAAACACAATAAAGAAAATACAAAAAAGAACAGAAATTTAAAAGCTTCCATATCAAGAAAATTAAAACCAAATATTATAAAAATAAAGTGGACATGGTGATACTAAAATCATTTGGAGAGCTTTAAGAAAAATTAATGATACATCAGATAAAAATAAATGTGTATGGGAAAGCATTGAATTTGAAGATGAAAGTATCAAGTCAATAGTCAATACCATCCAAAATACAATAAAAAGCTCTAGAAAATATAAAGTTAAAACCATGTTAGGGTCAAAAATAACATTTATATAAGTTCAAATATATGTTTCAGGAAACACCTGGTCAACTTTTATTGAACATGCAATAACAACAAAAAATTAGTTAAGAAATGGATGTATCTAAAAATTGTTAAAAAAAATACATATCCTTCAATTAAAAATAAACTTACGAAATTAAATGATCTACCGTTGCAGACTGGTTTAGAACCTGATAAATGGAAAATTTCTACTATAATGTCTATTCCAAAGGTAATATCAGTTGTGGCTTCTTAAGATATGAGACCTATTAACATGCTCCCGTCTATGAAAAATTACTTGAAACGGTGTTCACATTCAATTATCTAGATACGTTGAGGTAAATTATTTATTTATTAAAAAAGAGTTAGGGTTTTAGAAAAATGAACAGAAAAAACGATTTAAACAACTGTCTCTGAATAAAGATCTTATATTAAATTTGTAACAATAATGTTTCATCTATAGAGAGCTTTTAAAACAATTAATATAATATTTTTTGCTTATAAATTAAAAATATATAAAGTGAGAGGTATAGCTCTTGAATGGGTAGAGATCCGTGGTTCGAAAACATCTCTGGACAGGTTTTATAACATCAATAAGAAAGGATGCGTGAACTCCCCTTCAAATGTTTTTTTTGTTTTTTTTAATACATGTAGCTAATCTGTGTTTAATTACGCAATACGCAGTAAAAGTAAACAAGACCAAAATACATACATTTCAATGGTGTAAAATTCCAGGTGAAGTGGAATCAACCGCTTGATTAATTCTCTGCTAACAAAGGTATGCTTTAAAACATCTAAAAAAATTTTTGCTTAGCAGTTGTTTTTTTTTTTTTTTAACATTCTCGCTTCTAACAAGGCTACAAGCAACCACTATTAGAGTTGGAAGTTACTGGAGAAAAGATGAAGATTGTAGAGCTAAGAGAAAAGATGAAGATTGTAGAGCAAGAGAAGGATTGACAGACAACTTGGAAGATTGCAAGTTATTTGAATCAGGAAAGCAAAACGAAAGAAGCGAATTCTTAAGAACTGATGTTCGAGGAAAAAAATTAGACAAATAAGAGTTTTTGGAGCACTTAGGAACAGTCACAGAAAAAGAATGAGACTTAATTGAATGATGAGTAACACAAGAATGAATTTTAGTAGATGGCGCAGGAGACACTAGCTCTTTAGAGGAGTGCCCATTATAGTATTTGTAGAAAAGAGAAACAGAAGCAACATTACGACGATGTAGTAATGGTTGAAGGTTGGTTGTAGGAGCAGGTCCAACTATGTTTACAATGCATTTTTGCACCTTGTCTAAAAGAGAAAGGGCATCATTAGAAGATCCGCCCCAGATATGGCAACAGTGTTCCATACAAGGCCGGATTTGAGATTTATAAAGATAGAAAATAGAATCCGAAGTAAGAAAGTTCAAGCTCGATAAAGGGATGCAACCTTAGCAGATGCTAATTTTGCAACTGATTTGATATGCGGTTTCCAAGAAAGATCGAAAGTAAGAGGTAATCCTAGAAGATGAAAGGTAGATGACTCATCAAGTACATCACCGTTCATAAATATAGGAAGATCTAAATTATTGCAATAATGATTGGCTGAAAAAAATTGAGCTTTATCTAAATTAAAGTTCACCAGCCACTGTGAGCCCCATGCTGTAGCAGAAGTGAGATCCTTTGCAAGCTCAAATGCCCCCTCCAAGCAATTAGAGAGTGTTGGCTTCTTATCATGACAAGAATAAATGGCAGTATCATTGGCAAACAATGCTACCTTTGATATGAGAATATCTTGAAAATCGTTAATGTAAATTAAAAAGAGTATAGGGCTAAGGATTAAACCTTGAGGAACCCCTGAAGTTACAGGATGTGGAGAAGAGTGCTGTCCATCGAAGACAACTTTTATACTACGATTAGAAAAGAAGAACTTAACAGTCTTAAAGATGTTACCAGATATACCGTAAGAAGAAAGCTAATGGAGAAGACCAGCATGCCAAACTTTATCAAAAGCTTTAGAAATGTCAAGAGCGATAGCCTTAACCTCTCCATCTTTATCTAATGCACGTCAAAACCTATTGGTTCTTATTTTGCCAATTATATTGTTTTAACCTATATAAATTTCCATACGAGAATTGTTGGAAATGCTTGATATTAAAAAGACAAGGTAAAGAAATAAGGTTTTCTCTAAGGTAGACCTTAAAGATAAAAAAACAAAACAATTTAAAATTTTCAACATCAAAATTTTAAATTTTTAAATATTAAACTTAAGGTAGATTCCAAATATCTTCAGTTTAATAATTATTTGTTTAACATTAAAAAACAGCATTGGTGACTAATCAATGGTTGTGGCGATTATTCATTTCCAAAGAAGACTATACAGTCATATCACCATTCTTAGAGAAACTTACTACAGTAGAGTAAAATATATGTGTAAAGTGGTGGATAATATGTGTAAAGTGGTGGATAATATGTGTAAAGTGGTGGATAATTTGTTTCATGTGAGTAAATGACTCTATTTCTAAATGAACAACTAATTTTTAAATGGAAATACATTTAAATGTTTGATTTATGTTTCATTTAATTAGCAATTTAGTTTTCTTGCTTTTCGATTTTTGTTTAGTTTTTAATTCATGTTATATCATGTGTGTGACAAAATCACACAAGTTTTTTTTATTATTATGTTAGGACCATGTTGTATTGACATTTGGACATGTTTACATTTTTACAACACTTAGCGCCTCTGCTGTAATGGGTCATTTTGTAAGTATACTATAACATTTTTTTTCAATTTCAAGCCTTAATATATGAATAGGCCTTAGGTATCACATAACTTTCTTTGCATTTTTAGACTCAATACCTTCGATACTTACAAATCCTGAAAAAAAAATCGTGTGCAACACTTCCCCTTTAGAACAAACTCCCATTAAAAATTGACAAAACTAAATGTTTTTGAACTATTGATAGTTAGCCAACCGCACAGTGTCACGCAACTTTTTTATATTTTTCTGAGAGAGCTTTTGGGTTACGTCTGATATTAACTACAAAAGATATGTGCAACTTTTTACCTTGCCAAAAAAAGGATCTAGAGGTGGCAAAAGCTAAACTTCTAAAAATTTTCAAAAAATCTCTAAATTTTAAACCCGGATTCCGAGTGAACAAAACATTTTTGAAAACTTTTATTTTAACTGTTAACTTAACAATAAACTTTTATTTTTATTGTTAACTAATGTGGCAGTTGTTAAGTAATTTGACGGTAGCTAACTAATTTGACGGTAGCTAACTAATTTGACGGTAGCTAACTAAATTCGCGCAATAACTAAAGTAACTAACTTTGCGAGTTTTTATTACACAACTTAAGAAGCAAAATTAAAACATTATCTTTGAAATTTTACAATAAAATCTAAAATAAAGTTTTTTATAAAAGTTTACTGTAAAGATAGCATAAAAGTAATAGAATTTATAAATAAATAATAACATTTATAAAAAGATAAAAAAGTTTACAAATACTCCTTGCTATTTAGATAACTCTTTTCTACTTAAAAAAAAAAAGTTTAAAACCACATTTTTTTTTTTGGATATAAAAAACAGAACAAAAACTATTAGGTAACCAAAAAAGTTCGTGCGGTTTTTGGTAATTGAATTGTTTTAAGCATTTTTTACAACACCCACATCGCAAAAGGCAAGTAGCTTTGTTGCGTAATAGAACGCGTGTGTCACGCGCAGTTGCTGCATATATAGTGTAGGCTTGTAACGAGCTTCCAGGAAAGGTTTTGTGTAAAGAAAGGATGGCAACCCAACCAACGATTATTCGATCTTGCTTACTTTACGAGTTCAAACTTGGAAGGAATGCAACACAAGCGGCCAAAAACATCTGCACAGCATTTGGAGAAGGTACAGTAAGTGAACGCACAGCACAGAAGTGGTTTCAGCGATTCTCTTCGGGAGATGAGTCCATCGAAGACCTGCCGCGTTCTGGACGCCCATTGTTGGTTGATGAGGATGAACTGAAGGACGCTGTCGAGTCTGACTCCAGCCAAACTTGCCAAGAACTTGCAGTGAGGTTTGCTGTGAGTGTTGAAACCATCCGCCTGCATCTGCATGCGATTGGGAAAGCGTGGAAGCTGAGTCGGTGGGTTCCGCACAAATTGTCGATCGACAACAAGAAGCAACGGCTTACGATCTGCACATCACTTATATCACGCCACAATGTTGAGCCTTTTCTTGATCGTTTATTGACATGCAACGAAAAATGGATTGTGTACAACAATACCAAGCGTTGCTACCATTGGTTGTCCCCCGATGACCCCATCCCAAAGACACCCAAGCCCGATCTCCACGAGCGGAAGGTTTTGCTCTGCATTTGATGGACTACAGCTGGTGTGGTGCATTACGAGCTGCTCCCAACAGGCCAAACCATCACTGGACTGGTCTACTCAGCACAGCTGCAACGAGTTCACGACCTGTTGCTTGTAAAGCAGCCTGCACTGGTGCACAGGAGAGGAGTTCTGCTTCTCCACGACAACGCGAGACCGCACACCGCTCGCGTGACTCAGGACAAGCTCCAAAGCCTTGGTTGGGAGAGTTTGCCTTATCCACCATACTCGCCAGACCTCTCCCCTACTGATTTCCATTTTTTCCTTTCCCTGGGAAATCATTTAAAAGGACAGCAGTTCCGAGACCAGGACGCGGTTGAAATGGAGTTGAAAGCTTTTATAGACTCAAAGGACCGAGAATTTTTTAGAAGTGGAATAAACAAGCTTGTTTTACGTTGGGAAAAGGTTTTAGATGCTAATGGTGACTATTTTGATGAATAAATGTACTTACTTTTGTCGTTTTGTGTGTTTTTATTATATACGGAAAAACCGCACGAACTTTTTTGGTTACCTGATATTTACATTTAAAATAATATTAAAAACAACTACAGAAATAGATTACTGTTTACATAGAAATTGTTAGAATGAAAAAAAAAAAGAAGATTTTTTTTGTGTAAAAATTTTCAACCTGAAACAGAATTAGAATAAAAAAAACTGAAGACACATGTTCTGTTTATTTTGAGGTCTTAAAAACTTATTTTAATAAAATTCTTATAGTTTTTTATTTTGCGTAAAATGTGTTTTTTGTTGCGCTAAAAAAGCAATGTACTTGGTAACGTTGGTACTTTGCATAGTGCTTTTTCGTATCGTATTACTTTCACATTAGTTAATTTTCTTTCGGAGCCTTTTAAATATTTATTTTTATGGATGAAACATTTTAATAATATTTTCAGAAAACTTTAATTAGAACAAAAATAAATAAAATTTCTTTAAACTGCAATTTTTATGTAACATGTAAAAAAAAAAACAAAAAAAAAATAGTATTAAATTTTTTTCAAGTAAATAACAGTTTAACAAAAGTTTAGGTGTGGCTTTAAAATAATTGTCCATCCTTTAATTCAAAGCATATATAATATGTATAAATATCTATAATATGTATAAACATACGTTCTTAATACTTTTTTAATAAACTTTTAAATGAATACTTTTTTAATATTGTTCATGCATATATAAATGAAAACGGACATCCGACAGGAATTAATAAAAGTTATTTTAGTTTTTATATCAAACTATATAATTATAATCACATCAATAACAATCATTACACAAGCAAAACGACGTTTTTTATCCCTAAAAAAGTAATGTGTTGATACTTAAAAAGCAAACAAATAATTGTATTAACATAGTAAATGGCTTATCAAACGTCAAAGACGCAAATAAACATTAAAAACTTTCTTTTTGCAGTTCGAACAAGAAACCTGGACTGGCTTTTTCTTAAAGTGATTAAGTAAAAACACAAAGAAATGTTCTTTTACGTTTTGTTTATATTTGTCTTTCCTCTATTTAAAGCCAGAGTTATAGTAAATGAAGAGCGAAATAGTAGTACTACAGAAAGTACAAATATTAAAGAGGAAACATTTACTAGATTGTTAAATCAGGAAACGAGCTACCATTGTTCTGCTGTTTCGGTCAACGCTGAAAAAATTAACGTTCCGGGATGTTACGCAAGGAAATTACGCATGAACAAATGTATTGGTGCTTGCCATTCAAATTCAGGATTACCGGATGTAAATGGAAAAAATAGTGTAGGTTTTTGCGCATGTTGCCAACCTATTTTGTTTCAAGAATTTGAAATAGACTTAAACTGTAAAGAAAATGATATGAATGTTGTAAAAAAACTAAAAGTTCAAAACCCTATTGAGTGTAATTGTCGCCAATGTAGTAAAGACAAGTAACTTTCATCGCAAAAAATTTTTTTGCAAATAGAGTTTAAAATGCTAATTAACCAGCTTAGACATGTGAGCAGAAGCAGCGAAGATAGCTGACATTATTGTAAGTTTCAAGCTAATACAAGCCAACGTTTTGTAGCAAGGAGCTAAATAACAGCTGACTGCTATTATTTCGACAATTTTCTGAAAATTTATTGTAGCAAATCAATCCAAGAGAACTTGATAAAGGAGTAGAAGCACAACAATAATTTTTAGAAAAAACATTTTTATTTTAATGAAATTTATTTATGTTTTTTAAAAAGTAAAATAATGCTAGTACGAGTAAATAACGTAATTTTTACGGTTTGTTTCTAATGGTTACATTATATTATTGCTATAATTAAAATTACAAATGAAAAAGTATGTAAATGTATGAGACAAAATAATATTATGAGCTGTGATTTAAACAAAATAAATTTTCCATAAATAAGGGTACACCATTTATTTTATTTGTAGGTCTGTTAAAATTTCAGAGTTTTTATTAAGTTCATTTTTGCAACTAAGAGCCTTTGGATTTGCAAATACGGTCTTTAAGTTATGATTCTATGTTTTGATGTTGCACGAATGTACGAATAATTGAAGGAAAGTAATGTACGAATATTTTAAAATGATGCAATGGTCGATTTTTATGTTCAACAAATTATCTTCTATTTTTTTTAGTTTTTTTCTTTTGATAGAATGATTTAAAAAAACAGTAATTTTACTCACTCATTATTTCACAAAAGTAATATTTACTGTTATAATGCTTGACAAAAGTAAAATTTGCTGTTGTGAAGCTTGACAAAAGTAAAGTTTACTGTTGTAAAGCTTGACAAAATTTGAAAAAAATTTCGAAAAAGTAAATTTGACTTTAATTACTAATCAAAGAAATTTTACTCACAAGAAGGCTTGTAAATTTATTTTAATAAAATTTATAGTAAAATAATATTACTTATCTAAAGTTTTTTTTAACACACGACATCTAATATTACATAGTTATACTTTTTTTAAGCATAAACCAGTATAAAATATAAATCAGTATAAAAAGGGTATATTTAACTTGTTGCAATCCGCAGATGAACAGTTTTTTAAATAAAATATTTAGTCAGATAATCTTAAAATAAACTTACTTATCTGTTCAAATAACATTTTATATACTTTTGTGAAGTTTTTTAACTAGGGACAAGAAATATCACTTAATTGGATTATATTTTTTACAGTGTAAATTTCTCTTCAAGTATTTTGAAGCAATCTGCTTTAGCTAATAAAATCTACGTAAAACTTGATGCTTTTGCTTACCTGTGTTATTCGCATTTTGATATGCTATTTTACCCGATTCAGTAAAAATGCCAAAATGTCGTTTACATATTTTATGAAAACTCATCGAAGTTTTGAAAAAAGTTAACTTATATAAGCCATAAAATGTTAATTCTTCAAATTGATATCCTTTTTAACCTGTAGTGATGTTATGCATATTTAAATCAGAGTAAAATACATTCAAAGTCGGCTCTGCAATACTGTAAATATTTACACATATTCCAAGAATTTGTGATGTATAATTATTTTTTATTAAACATGCTAAAGCCACAGACTAAATTATCAATTTCTTTAAAAACTAGGTGTTTTCGATTTGCAAATGCAATTATAGATGTATTGATTTCTTTTTCAGGGTCACTCTTATATGTTTTTCAAATTCCCTATTAACTGTAGTCTGTTAAAAAGTAACAACAACAACAACAACAACAACAACAACAACAACAACAACAACAACAACTAAAACAACAACAACAAAACAACAAAAACGACAACAATAACATCAACAACAACAAAAACAGCAACAACCAATAAATTTTAATTCAAAGAAACAAACTTAAAATTTCAAATTGTTTTAAATTTCGAATACTCAGAAATTTATTTTTGTAATTCATATTCACCAACACAAAATTTTAATAATGTAAAAATGGTAACTTTAACTCATTGTAAAGTTTAAAAATCATATTAGAGTGATGAAGAACATATAAGAGAAGTTAGAACAGCTATTCATCTGTTTGCAAAAAATATATATATATATATATATTGAGGATTCTTTATCTTACATAAAAAAAAATTTTAACAATAAAAAATTTATTAAATTGAACTTTTTATAACAAAACTAAAAAAATTGCCAAATTCAGCTAGTAGTTAACTGGGTCAGATTATAAGTTAAGTAAATGGAACGATTCAGGAGATAAAATTCATTAAAATGGTTGGAAAAATAAAAAATTTAATCTTAAATTTTGCCTTTTTTTAATCACAACTTTGGCATCAAATCAACAATAGTTGCACAGCCACAAGATGGTTTTTATTTATTTTTTTTTTTTAAATATGATAGGTTTTTATAACAGTTATCTTTCCTAGAACACGCCAAATGTGTTAGCTAAATTAACTAATCTGGTCCTCCAACTAGGATACAATTGTTACTTCCCAAACATTTTTTTAAAAGGAAAATCACATAGTAATGAATAAAGATTGTTGAGTTACGGAACCGATTATGGGTAAAGTTACGGAACCGATTAAAGTTAGATTTTTGAATTTTTGTTAATTGAATAAGTAGTAAATAGTATCTTAAACCAAATTGGTAAATTCAATCACATCAAATAACATCCACCGCTAATCAAAGAGAAACCTGATATTACTATAACGCACTTAAGTAGCTTGCTAAATATATTCGTGCTTTTTATAATCTATTTGTTTTAACAGTTTCAATCTTTGCCAAATAGAACAAGTGTATTTAATTTTTTTTGTGTGTGCATGCTTATTATGGTGTTTTTAAAGCAATATATTTAATTAACTAATACAGTGTCTAAAAATTAGTGCTTAAGTTATGTCCGCTCAGGTCCGTAGCAGAATCATAATAGTGATTTAATTATAGATTTTAAACTACCTCTATCTTTTGTTACATTTTGACGCAGAAAAAAAACTAAATATTTGAACAAAATTAGTATTAAATGCTTAAGTTATGAGTTAATTTTAACAATTTATTTCAAAAAGAGATCTATCATTAGTAGTTTTTATATTTTACCAAATATAATGACAAAATAATCATCTAATTAGCGTTACTAATAAAATTTTTTTACAGCTAGTGAATAAAAGTGGTATTGCAAACTATTTTGAAGTCCTATGTCTTCAATAATTACTAGGTGTTACTTGTAGCATGTCTGTATATAAATGCATTTATGTAAGTCGTTTTTTCTGTAAAACTTTTTTTTGTTACATAAGTTATGAAGAAAGCAGAGTTTTTGAAATTTTGATAGAAAAATTAATTGAGGTTATCAAAGGGTTTTTTGGATTCCTATTAGCTATATTTTTTTAATGAATCTTTTATATCCTTTGATAGACAAGAGGTTTTCACGCTTTGGTTTAAGCTCATAAGTGTAATTTAAATTTCAAAAAGATTTAATTGGAATATTCTTCAATGAATGACTAAAATCATACGATCCGACACAAAGTATTTACATTAAACATTCAAAAATGCTATCGATCATACACACATAAACATTTAAAATGGAAAATTCAGATGATGCCATAAGCTAGACATTAAGATATCCGAGTTGTATGTTAATTCTATTTGCTTTTTTTAAATTTATTTGTTTAACAAATTTATGAGTCGCCAAAAACTCTTAGCAATACGAACGGATATATATTGTTGCTGTTATAAAGTAATAATTAGGTATGTCTACGTCTATTACAAATATTGCGGTCAGGTTAACCAACCCAGCCCCTTTTATATGTTAGAATATTATAACATAGAAGGTAGAAGGAAAAATAGAAATTATAAGAAAAGTAATTTAATAAACGTATTTAACCTAACTTAAAATAATGAACAATAAAGTATATAAAAATATGTATAAAATAAATAAACTTAAAAAAAACAACAGATAAATTGCTTGGTTCAAAAATATTTCAAAAATAATTCAAAAATGATTTCGAAAAAAAATTTTTTTATTCTTTTTTGAAACATCGAAAAAAATATTATTTTTTTTTCGAAATTTCAAAAAAATATTTATTTTTTTTCGAAATTTCAAAAAAAGGAATATTTTTTGGAAAAAAATATTCCTTTTTTTGAAATTTCAAAAGAAAAAAATTTTTACGAAATTTCAAAAAAAAAAAGTATTCCTTTTTATTATCACGTGCTACCTATTAACCAGTTTTACTATTTTTTACTTTTTTTTTTTTGAATAGAAAGTCTTCAGCAATTTTATGTTGAATAACATAGTCGTAATAACCGAGTCGTCATGATTCATTAAATATTTATTTTTTTCCATTAAAACAGTTTATCAAACGAATGTTTCAAAAACACAAACAATGAAACAAATAAATAAATTTAAACTCCGTTAACATGAACCAATGAAGTCTATGGGAAATAATTTGAAGGCGTGTTCAAGTTTAACAGTTAAGATCCAAAAATGTGTTTGGAGATTAAAGGAAACAGTTTAAAATAATGTTTGTAATGTAAAATATGACTTGTGAATTGTGAAATATGAACATCCTACATTTTTGAATGACGGTTAAAAATTTAAAGTTTGTATATTCCGGATAATTTAATGTAAAATACGAACTAAATTAAAGTTTGCACCTTACATCACCAAACTCATTCAAATTTGGCACATACGATAAACTCCTATCCATTTACAGTAACTTAAAGTTTATTCAATTTTGACTGTGAAACAGTCATGGTAATATAATTTGATAATATATCGATAGATCAATATCTATATAATCAAACTATATGGCTATTTCACATGTCTACATTAAACTATATTTTACATGTCTTCATTATCCTTGTAATTATAATAATAAAAGACTTTTTTTCGCTTTACGTTTTGTAAATTTTGAGATGGAGAAATATTTTTTAATATTCAAAATTAGCACATAATCATCAACTTTTGAAAACCAATATATTCAGAGTTGGACTGGGACTAAGGGCCTGGGGGTAAAATATAGATAGGGCTCTAATAATAGCAAAAAATTTAGCAAAAATAAATTAAACTTTTAATCAAAGATACGGAGATTTGCATATACAATAATGTGTATGCAAATCTCCATATCTTTGACTATGCACTCCGTCCATTAATTTATTCGGCACGTTTAAAAAAATAAATCAATATGCAAGGTTTTAAAAATAGAGTAATTCTAAATTGCAGCGTTGCACCACTTTATTTTCTGCATGTTATTTCCATGTTTAAATGGTTTTTCTCAATAACTTTATCAGTAATTATACTTAAATAAATTTTTAATTATTTACATAGACATTAATAATCAAAATTTGAAAAATAAGGTATGTATTTGCACTATTACCCTATAGCAAGTAATCAATAAGAAGTTTTAATGGTTTTGCTAAACTGTGGACAACCTCATTGTAATCAATTTTTAGGTCATCCTTAACATTTATCAAAATAAGTGATTCAAGGTGCTCTTCACCCAAATGACAACGAAGGCGACTTTTCACAATCTTTAACTTCAAAAAAACTTGCTCACACTTGACTTGTGTGCAAGAGAGACTTAATGCCATTTTATATGCAACATACATATTAGAATATGCAGAACAATGTAAATTGATGCGTTGGAGAAAACGAAGAGCCCAACTCAAATATCTGTTGCAGTCTTTTTCGGAGAAACATTTCTTTGATTCAGTTTCATCAGCCTCACTAACTAATGAGAAATTAGTTGCAAATGATATCATCTCTGTGCAAAGTGTTTCCCTCTGTATACCAGCAAAAATATGGCTAAATTATGAAAAATATAGTTGTCAGTATGGTTACGCAAAGATGGAAAGTTTTGACAATCCAGACAAGCAATATCCCTTAAGATACCAACATCAATTCCTTTGAAAAGGTCTTTGAATGCTGTAGTGGCAGTATTCACAATAACATAGAATAAATTAACCTTTAACCGCCTTACTGGATCCTGAAATTAAACATTTCTTTTTTTTTTATTTAACCGTAAAAATAACTACAGTATTTATTGTATTGTCTTTGCAAATTTAATGCTTATAAAAAATAAATAGTTATGCTTAATTTGTATTTTTGTGTCTTTTACTTGTGCATCTCAATTTATAGTGGAGCTCAGGACCTTTAGACTTGGCATGGGGCCAAAATTCCCCTCCCCTAATTTCCCTGGCCAGTCCGATCCTGAATATATTGCAAATCAATTGTAAAATAAAAGTTTAGTGATTTTAATTTTTATATCATATATTTTTTTACTTTCTTTAAAATTAAAAGTTATAAAAAGTCATTTTTTAAAAAGAAGGTTTTAGGGGTTTAATATGTTATATATTCACATTATTTATAAAAAAAGTGCAAAAAAAAAAAAAAGTTTCAAAAAGTATGGAAATGGTATATCATATAAGGTATACTAGCACTAACAAACTTGAAATTAGTTTTAATATAAAAATTTCATTTAGGAAATGTTTTTAAAATGTTTTTGACATAATAGTTAGAAAGTTTTTGTGGTAACTACTTCGATTGGAAAAGATGTAAACGTCTAACATGCAGCATTGGTTGTTCTTAGATAATAATCATTAAATTAATATCATCGAATATTCAACGCTTTTGTTTATAAGAAACCTAGGCACAATCACCTGTTCTAAATTTAAAGTCATTTCCAAGACGTTTTCAAAATTGTGAATAAACGCAAGTTCTTCACCAACACTGCATGCACATATCTAAACAAAATATCAACATTTGCATTAATCTAGTTTTACTGAATTTGAAAAATACAAGTTTTATTTAAAATTTTAAAAGGAAACAGTAAAAGTAAAGATTATTTTTGACAACGTTTTCAGATGAAGTAATACAAAATATTTGAAAAAATAGAGGCAAAATAAATAAACATATTTTATGATCAAGTAGTTCAGACTAACTACGGTAATTATGGGGTCGTCCATAAATTATGTCACGCAGTTTTCGACATTTTTTGTTCCTCCCCTTCCCCCTTATAACGCAAGCGTTACACTTTATTGACCCCCTTCGCCCCAAACATTACGCAACAATTTTGTACCCCCTCCTCCCTAAAATAATTTTTAAGTTTTTTTAGGGAGGGAGGGGATGCAATATTTTACAAAATACAAAATGATTTTAAATATAACAATGTCTATAATTCTCTGAGCTTTTTTGAGTTATTTAATTAGTACTTTTCAGTCTGTTTAATGTTTTTTTTTGCATCCCAATAGTTCCGAAGGTTCGCTTCATAGTATCGGGTTCCAGGTTCGCTTCATAGTATTGAAATTATTATTTTTTTTTATTTAATAAAAATTATAAAGATTATTTTTTGTAGCTGCATATTTTTGTGCATCAACTAAGTTTAACTAAGTTTAGCTATATAAATTCAAAGCGCAGAACGTGCACTGCACATACATCCGTAACAGTCCGTTAAGAGGCTGTGACTATTCCGTTAACGAAGTGTACACATTAACTTAGTAAGAATTAGGCGTAGTTGATTTTACAATCAACATGTAGATACATCAACTGAGGGTATCAGTAGTTATAATTTTTGTTTTAGGTACCCCCAAAAAGACCTAACGTCTTGTCACAGAGCACCTTGGAAAAGCATTTAACTTGGAAACTTTGTACTATTGGTAAGGTCTCCCTCCATACCGATAGCGCAAAATACGCCCAGAGCTAACTTCAAACCCTGGGTCTTTTGCTTATAAAGCATGCGCTTTAACTAAGTATTCAAGGTATAATAATTTCAATGGCCAATTTTTTTTCAGGGTGTTTTTCTGCAACTTGAATCTTCTGATAAAAAGAAAGAAACATCTATATCTGGCATGTGGTATCTGTGGCGCAGTAATTAGAGTTCAGAACCAGGTAATCCGAGATTATTGATGCAGACTCTGCCCAGATAAGTGACATTGGTAAGAAAGTAAAAACTCCCTGGTTAAATTCTTTTCCTTGGTGTTCTGTGGCTTTTAGTTCATCTTAGTGTATCTTTTAACTAAAAAAAATATATACCAGCAATATGACTGTAATATTTGTAAATTGCTGATGAGATAAAACATTGTTACTCTTTGTAGACTTGATTGCGCTGCTAAGTGCTTGATTTAGCTATCTATTCCATCACAAATTTAATTACCACGACTAGTAGCAAAAAAATTCAATTTAACAGAAAAACTCTTCATTATGGAAACTAAAAGTATTTTTACAATTTTTATTACATCCTGCACACTGTAATGAAAAGTATTTTTCATTTGAGTGTGCAGGATAATTTTTTAATGGATGCTAATTTTGTTTTAATATCTTGGTCTATAAAATGATTGATGATCTCAACTTCATACAACATTTTATGTGGAACAATTCAATAAGATTTATGCTTGAGAATTTTAACTTTTTTTAAATAATCACCGATAAAAATGTACTTTGCATTTTTTTTTTTTAAATATATATTAGTAAGTTGTTAAATTTTTTAAGTTTATTTTAATTTTATTCAAGTTCATTTTAAGTTTATCCTTTTTAAAAGTAAATCGTGATCATGCCTATAAATATATTCAATTAAATTTCTGACTTGAGTTTATAACTGTTTGTCATAAACTCCATAATTATTTGCAAACCAGATATTGGTTTCTTTTTTAATGTAAAAATATAGACAAAATAGCCTAACTTTTTTTCTTCTTACGGAACTTTTTTTCTCTTTTTTCTTTATTAATAAAAAGTTTTTAGATATGGAGGACTTTTTTTAAAAACTCGTGATTGTGCCCTCCCACTTCGAAACTCTGTAAATAAAAACAATCTGTTCCTAAAAAATATTTACCATGTTGTTGCATTTATTTTAAACAGATTGTTATAGCAACCTGTTTGTAATAAATACTGCTATTAGTTCTAATAAACAAACAAAGTGCTATTATTTGAAATAAACATACAAATTATAATTAGCTCAATTAATAATTAATGTTAATATGCAATTAGGTATATATTACTATATATATAATATTATCTATATCTGCATAATAGGTAATATTACAAAAATAAGTAATATAAAAAATTAAAAACAACTCCGCATCATAGTTTTTTTGTTTTGTACGTTTTTCTCTTTAATATCCTTATAAGTTGAAGAAGCAGTTCTTTTTTCAAGGGTTAAAACTCTAATTTTTTTCTTATTTGTTATACCCAAGTTTATATTCCGAAACTCAAACGTTGACAAACCGTTGACAACGCTATGTTTTGAATTCGGACATTGTTTGCTTTAATTCTAAGTTTAATCAGTTATGTTAGAAAACACACATAAATAAAACAAATTAGATAAAGTGTGTACTCTTGAAATGGTGTGTTAAATGAAGTATTTTCTCGGTTCATCATTTCTGAAAAGCAGGGCCTGCGCAAGAGCCATGTAAATTATGCGGTCGCATAGGGCGCCGGCGTGGTTGGAGTGTCGGCTAAAAAAAATGTCGGTAACACCGCGTTGGCGTAGCAGACATTTTTTTTTTTTCTTAATTTTTTTTAATAATATATTTGATTAAAAAAAAAAAAAGAAGACATTGAGAAGGATTGGCTGGTGTAATTAATATCAAAAAATTCAATGTTTTTTTGCAAACTGTTTAGCACTGATGAAATATATCTTTCTGGAATAGGGGAATACTCTGATTGGAAAAACATGTCAAACATTTTACGCACATATGGAAGGTCAACACCTCATAGAAAAAGCACCAATTTTTAGTATAAACTTGCCAAAAGCTTACAATTAAGCCATACTAGTGATGTTTAACATCAACATATGATTCAAACTGAAACTGACTATTGGGTATGCTAAAACGACTTGTTTGTATTGTGCAATTCCTTGGTACTCAAGAGTTCCTTGGTACTTAAAAGTTTCTTGGTACTCGAGAATTGAGTACCAAATTGGTACTCAAGAGTTAGCTCATCGTGGAACAAGTGGAACAGTTTTCAAAAAAAAACAATGAATTTTTTTTTCAAACTTGCAGAACGCATTTCAAAATTTGACATAGTTCTTTCTAAATATCTTCGCCGGGTAACTGCTAAAGACGCTTATGTAAATTATTTTAAAAAAAATTCAAATTGAGTTTATTGGTCTACTTTCCTTTAAAGTTACTGAGCATATCTTTTGAGAACTGCAGAATGCTTTGTATTATTCTATAATTCTTGATTGCACTCCTAACGTAAATCGTAAAAAACAAATGACACTTATAGTTCGGTTTGTCTATGCAGTTCCAGGAGAAGAAGTAAACGTTAAAGAAAACTTTCTTGGATTTATTCAAGTCTCCGATACATCTGGGCAAAAATTGACAGCTTGCTTGTAAGACGAACTTTCAAAAAAAGAAAGATTCTTAAAAAATATGCGTGGCTAAGGTTATGATAATGAACTTTTTGGTTCCTACTGGAAGCCATACACTAAAAATTTTTGTCAATGATGCAGCGTTTTCCTGCACTGTAGCTGTTAAATTTTTGGGCAATATTCAGGAGATTTTTTTTCTGGATCAACCCATAAATGAAGTATTACCAAATTGTGTAAACAGTTTGACTGTAAAACCACTAAGCGAAACCCGTTGGAAAAGCAAGATAGAAGCGCTTGAACGTTTACGATACTACATTGATGAGGTTTATGACGCTCTCTATAAATCAACTTTAAATTCCTAATGATCAGATAAATACTTTTGGAAAATGTACCGCTATGAGAATTGCCAAGAATATTACAGATTTCAAAGTCGGTCACTTAGTATGATGTCTAAGCAAAACACTTTAGATGAAAACTGTTAATCTATAGAGCGCTTTGGAAGCAACTGAAAGTAAACATGCACAATTTACCAAAATATATTATGTAATAAATTAATAATAAATATATCATTTTTTGTAATAACTGTCGTGAAAAATTATTGGTTTATTTATATAACCTAATTTTCTAATATGTTTGATTGTTTATTTTAAATTTTAAGAAACCATCAAGTTAATAAAACTTATTTAAAAACTTTTAAAAATATCATACCCTCAAAATATCTTTTTCAGAATTTTTAAAGAATACACTTTTTTTTATAATTGGGGGCGCCAAACCTTGATCTCGCATATACCCAATAAAACCTTGAACCAGCCTTGCAGGAAAGAGAGTTAAAGTTTTAATTTTGGCATCTTGCTATTGCCGAACAACCGTTGAACTTCCATTTGTCTTGCTATTGCTGAACAACCGTTGAGATATTATCGAAGTGAAGGTCAAAAAAATTTTGTAAATTTATTTAAAAAATAAATACAATACAAATAAATAAAAATATATATATATTTTTTTGAAATAAACGTTGAAACCTGGTTCGATTGATTTTAATAAAGACAACACTCGCGCATAAGTTAATCTAAATTACAAATATTAGCGTAAAGATCAGTTTTATGTAAATGTTAAACTAATAGCAAAATGTTAACAATGTTGTTTCAAAAAAAGAATTGAAATTCTAATTGTTGTTAGCAATCTGCAAATCTGATTTATAAATATTAGCGTGGAGCTCATCTATTTAAAAATGTCTGTCTATAAATATAATAACGTCTAACATTAAACTTTAGAAAAGATCTCTTTAATTAGAAAGATAAGATATGATTAAACTTAGTGATTCACTCTTCTTGCGATGATCCTTTAAACTAAAAAAATTTATTAAAAAAAAAGGACTTTTGTAACGTAGAAAGTTAATATATAAACATACATATAAATTTCATATATAAACGTATAAATAAATATATATATATCATATACTATGTCAAGTAATAAACTATTTAATAGCTTTTATATAACGGTTAAAAATAATTTTTTTTTTATTTATTTTAAATAAATAATAATCTAACTTATTTTCTAAAGTTTTTTTTATAGCAAACAGTATTAAATAATTTTAAACTTGAATTTGATGTTTCATCGAAATAAAGTTCCAATTTATCGATTATAATTAATAAACTAAAGATTGCCTTACTTGAAACACGATGTAAAGTCTTTTTATAAACTTTTAAAATTGCTTGTTTATGTCGTTGAGCGTCACTAAAATAGTTATTTTTAGAATTTTTTGCTAGATTATGGATACCAGCGTCAACAACTATTAAAAAAATTATGAAAAGTACGTTAGATATAGTAAAGGATAAATAATAAATAGTAAATGAAAAATAACGGACGTCAACAGCCTCTTTGTTATGTAAGAATTAAAAATGGAATACATTATTTAGTTTTTTTATACTGTTTATCATGTAATTATTAATCACTTTTTTGTAATCTGAAAAATTAACAGATAGCCGATTATTCCAATTAACTTATATATTGCCTGTTTCAGTAAAGACCTTTTATTTTTGTTAACAACATGGTTGGGGTTAACAACATAGTTTGGGTTAACAACATGGTTGGGGTTAACAACATGGTCGGTGTTAGGGTTAGTATCAATACTATGTTCTGATGATTAGCATATTCTGTGAAAACTGAATGGTTTATTTTTGTTTTTTTTGTTTTTTTGAAATAAATTTTTTTACAAAAAGTCGTTTATCCTTAGATATAAAGAACGACAAATCATTTGTACACTATGAAGGGTTGTTTATACTCGTAGGGGATTTGTTACTTAAGAGTTACCATGTTGTGACAAGGTAGGGGAGTGGGAGGTGTGACGTAATTTATGGACAACCCCTAACGACAAACTTTGTTAGCAAATCAATTAATGAAAATTATTTAAAACAGTTTTTAAGTTTGCTTTCATATTTTTTGTTTAAAATCATATTTCAGGTTTAAAATTTTGATGAGTTAAATTAGGTTAGGGCAAACTGGGTTGAAAAATCTAATGAAAAGTCTTGACCAAAACTAAGTAATCGAGTATAAAAATTATTACATTTTGGTAAATACCAGAGATAAATCTCTGGTATTTACAAAAATGTAATAATTTTTAGAATTAAGTTTTTGTAAGTTATAATTTTTTTTCAATAAAATTGTTTTGTAATTCCAACTTTACTTTATTAAAATTATTTTCAATTTTTTACAACAACAACTTAGATTTGCTAGCACATTAGTCAGAAAAGTGATTTGTTTTAATAAAGAGTCCAATTTTTTTTTAACATTTTTATTTTTTTTACGTTTGTTTACTCAATGGTTTTTATCAAAGATTTTATAAAAACCATTAAGTCAACAAATATTTTAATTTTCTCATACTAAAACTTGTTGTCTAATGCGGAACGATTCGCTTTATAATAAATATGTGCCAATGTAGAGACAGGATTACGATTGTCTATGCCTCAGATTAAGGCGTAGACAGTCGTAATCCTACTACAGCTATTCAATTATAAACCTACTACGGCTATTCTTCGTTAATGTGTTTATAGTTGATAATATCAAAATATTGGGCCTTTAATTTAAAAAAGTAAAAAAAAAGTATAACAATTTCGTAACCTTCAAATATTTTGTTAAAAATAAATTTGCAATTTTGTTTTTATTGTTTCAGCGTTTTTGTGCCAAACACTCTAACTATAAAATTATTATATTAGTAAAAAACACTGGATGTTGAATAGTTTTTTTAATTACGCTGTAATCAAAAAACAATATAACACACAAAAGTCTGTTGTCGTTCCTCTGATAACACCAGAATTTTGGGCCCTTTTAGTAAAATTTTATAGTTGGATGCTCAACTCAATGCAACGTCCTTTCAACTTCGATATGATGACGTTGGGCTAATCAATTTAATTAAACACCCTGCTGATGGATATAATATGTATATAACGCCATGTCAACTAGTCAACAATTTCATTAAAAAATTCTCCCTATATTGATAAGACAGCGTCTGAGGCAACAATGGGCTATCATATGAAATACGACATCCTGCTACAGGCTGCCGTATTTACTTTTTATACTACATTTAGTTAACATTTGTTAACAGTAAAGCATAAGTATTTATTTTCTTAGTTATTCAAAATATCAGAACCGGAAATTTAAATAGAATAAGCACTTTAACTTCTTTTTAAAAAGGCTTTGAGCAAGACAAACGGTTTAAAAAATATTGTACAACAAACAAAAAATTAGTAAAACTAAAGTTTAAATAAAGATTCATAAAAGTCGATATCTTTTTACTCTAATTCGACTGTACTTTAAATCTTTCAGATTTTAAAAAGTAAGTTTATGTCCATTACCAACAACTTTTATAAAATATTGTGGTTTACTTTTTTTTGGCATCTAAAGGGAATGGCAATGTAGTGCTGTGCATACACATTGATTGATTCAATGACACAATGACATAATACCTATTATGTTACTCTTCTCAGATAGTACAAAAAAAATTCAACTTATTTCATTATAATTTCTCATCATTATTGTTTGTGTAGTATTATGACTTCTCCAGTCGGTGTGAATTACTCTGATAGCTTTTATTATCAATACAGTGAGCATACTGCGAAGAAATATCAACAAATTTAGAAAGCTCTACATTGTAAAGTTTGTTGATATCTATTTATATAAATGAGTATTTACAGTGAGTATACTCACTGAGTAAAGTCTGCAAAGTGTTTGATTATGCTGTTGGCAATTAGGATAAAATATGGGAACCATATAACCGTGGGGTCCAATACGTATTTGTATTTGAATTTGTATTCGTATTTGGTAAAAATAGGCTAAATTGGCGTATTTGTATTGTATTTGATTAAAAAATTTCTTAAATATTTATCCTTGTATTTTTTTTTGATTGAAATGTATTTGCCATTCCATAATCTAAGTTAAACGGTATTTTTTTGAGAAATACCACGAAGTTTGTTGTTCTTGTTCATTTTTAGCACTAAAATAAAATAAAACTTTGTTTTTAAAGGGTATTTTTTAGAAGACTTGTTTTTATTTTTCTATTTAGTAGACCATGTTATTCGTCTTGCCTTGAAAAAATCTTTATATTTTTGCTAAACTGAAAGTACAAACATTTGTATTTCTATTTGGAAAATACCTATTGAACATATTTTATTTGAATTTGTATTTGAAAATTTAAAATTAACGGATTTGTATTTGATCAAATGTATTTAACCCTAACCCTGATGGGCACTATATATTCCTGTAGGAAATTCATTACGCTTGTATACTTAGTTTAAAGCAGACGTGGAATTTTTTTCGTTATATATATTAAATGGTGAGAGCAACGTGACCATGTATCTGGCTGCTACTTTTGTGCCTTATTGATCAAAGGAAGAAAAATAATCTCTGCTATCCCAACAAGTTATAAGTTATTTAACCATTTTCACATTTCCCCCTGTTGGCTGTGCCTTTACCACCAACATCCAGCTCCAGTTCATTACCTGGTATTAACTGTAACAAAAGTAGTAGTGCTGTTGATATTATTTCATATGACCTCTGTGATTCATTAACTGCACCTCATATCATAAAGACAGGGAAATTGAACAACCTAGTTCAAGACCCTCAACTAACAAAAAATAAAACTGAGCTACTGGCATCTCAACGTCAAGTATGGAATTTATTAAACGCTAATATCAAAGTTACATTTTTTGTATGCAAACTGCCAACCTGCCAATCTATATTTCTTCCGAGTGAAAGTTTGCGTTGTATTGTTATGGCGTTCCTCCTCTGTTCAACAAATTTTGTATCAACTATAACATACAAGCACCTTTTGATTGGTGTACAACAATCTAGTATAAAAGCTGTTTTTCTTTACAACTTTACTTCTTGGCAACGTAATCCATCTGTCCATATACGTCACATTGAGAGAAACATATCATTACTATACAAAACATAAAGAAAAATTTTCAGTAAATTTGCTATGATGAGAGCTTCAGTGAATTTGCTATGATAAAGAGCATATTCGCTATTTGTTTTGACTTCAAAGTTATCGGGATATGACAGGAATACAGTCAGAATACATAAATCACGGTTAGTTTTTTTGCCTATCGAAGTCGAAGTCGTGTTAAGCACTATATAAGTAAACATTGGCAACTACGTGATGTGTATATTCCTAGTATCAGCAGCATTAGAAACTTTCCTTAGTTAAAATGCAAAATGTGATATTGTCACCTATACACATCAAACCGGGTCTTATTAAGCAATTTTTGAAGGTTCAGGTTAAGGAAAGTGCAGTTTTCAGATGCTGGTTTAGAAATTTTCTGCATAAAGAAAGTTCAATATTAAGGAGGGAATTTTTTTGGTGCTTGACATTAGACAGCACATTATCGTTCTGTTAATGATCTTCAAACGGTAGCTTAGAAAGTGCTCTAAAAAATATGCAAAAAAACTCCTTGCCAACCATCGTGGTCCTAGTTATCCTATCCTTACTACATGGATCTCATTTAACAACCGGATGGTACTCAGCAGAAAGTAACCAACTACAAAAATCTCTGACTGAGATAACGACATATAAAAAAAATTTACAATTGAAACGCATATTAACATTTTAAACTGTATTACAAAACGTAAGCAGTGGATATTGGAGTTGGTTCCTTTTTGATAATTATTATAAAAATTGTTGTAAATTCAATGGCGATAAAAATTTATAGCATATCAAATATTCGGTTGGTTCCTTTCTATTGTAGCTCTGGGATGTAGACACCACAGGCAGACAGACAATATTATCATAATTAATGTAGCTATAAATTAGGCTTAAGTATATTTAAGACTTTGAGTATTTATGAATGGACTCCATTATGCCAATTATTTTAATTATCATTGATTTGATGTTTTTCATGATTTTGATGATTTATGTGAGGAAGCCAAGATAAAACTTCTAGATATTTTAAAAATTACTGCTTTTCAATTTGTTTATCATTTATAAAGAGAGCTGGTAATTTAAACTAGGATTTTCTTCTTTATTTTTTTTTTTTATAAAATAATGTATATTGAGTTTTATCTGCGTTAATGGAGAGCTAGTGAGCTCTGAACCATTTACTTTCGTCAGCTCAATATTCATGTCTCCGTATAGCTGATTAGTATCAATATTCATAAACAATTATTGGACATAAATAAATTAGTATTATCAGCATACATAATTGAATTAAATTTATCAGATACATTACAGAAATCATTTATATAAATTAGAAATAGGAGAGGACTGAGGATTGAACCTTGTGAAACTCCGCTCAAAGTGCTTAATGTACCAGAATCCGGATTGACTATATAATGTTTTCGGTTAGTAAGCTTTTAACTCAACTAACTGTTTTGTTTATTCTATAAAGTAACTTAACTTTTCTAAAAGTATGTAGTGATCTACTGAGTCAAATGCTTTTGATAGATCTATAAATATTCCAATTGTGAACTGATTTTTTTCAACTAACTCAATAATTGCATACTCTATTGAAGTATTTTTCTGATTGAATGTCTATAATTATAAATAGAACACAACGAATATATAACGATAAAAAATTAACTTATCTTTTTTAAATTTTTAAAATATGAATCAAATAAACTTCTTAACAAAAAATTTCTTTAAAAGATATTAAATGTTTAAAAGATATTAAATGTTTACTTGGTTCCTGTTAATAGGAATTAGTCATTATGTTCTTCTGAAACAAAATTCTGTATTTCGGTAGGCGTCCTCATTTGAGTTTTTACCAGAACAAAATTTATAAAGTTAGAAAAACTCAGAAAAAATAATTAAATTCTTTAAAGTTATTATTTTTTCATTATCTAAAAAAGTATAGAAAGGGATAATAAAAGATTTTCTAGCAGTGCAACATTTTCTCGTCATTATGGATACATTTAAAAGAGGAACCAACAGCATTTTTATTTTATTTTTTAATTTTTAGAGTATAAATGAAGTAATTAGAGTTCTCTATCTTAACAACAAATTTTTAACATAACATAAAACAAGGTTAAAATAGCGTTTATTTAACTCTTTAATGACTGGTTTACTTGGTTAGAAAACCTGTAATTAATGAGTTAATAAACCAGATTTTAATTTAATATTTCGTCAAATTAAAATTTAGTCAAGACAAAATTTTATATTGCGTATAATTTTAATCACTTCTAGAAATATTTTAGCCAATTTTGTCAGACTTATTTTTTCTAACAAAGTATATATTCTCGTATGCAGTTGTTTTAGTTTTTAAAAAACTTATTTGATTTTCTTTTGTTTGATTTTCTAAAATTTTTAAATCCGTTTATAATCCAAGAAGAATTTAATCTTTTGATCGTCATTGTTTATTCAAGAATTGGGAAGTTAGCGTCGCATTTAAATTCGAATTTATTTTCTCTTCAAGTAGCCCGTTGAGCAAGATGGGTAAGATGACAAATGTTTTAAAAAATTTTAGCTTTTTCAAAACTATCAGTCATGGAATAATATTATTTTGTTAGTATGTTTGTTTAATCTAAAGCTGTTGACAGATTCTTGGGCACCCGGGTATCCACTAGTCGGTTACTGTCCGAGTCGCATTTCCAAATGAATTTTAAACTTGTAAAATGACGGGTAACCGTCATTATATAAGTTTATAATTTTATTCATTCCTTTTATACTTTTTTAACGATTAATCTAATAAATAACAGTTTAATAAAATGAGTTTGGTGAAATTTTTATGAAAAAATTGTAATTAAAAAAGATCTTCAAGATGTTGCTTAAAGCTCATAAAGAAGCTGATAAAAGTTTTGATAGTTACAATTTGTTTATCATCATCAGAATTATTAAAAACATTGAATATAACGTTTGGAAAGTTCTAATTCAAATACCTACTTTTTTATTATTACTCAATATTGTTATTTTCAATCTTGTGTGAAATGTTTGTCTTTACTTAAAACAAAAATTTATATAACTTGTTTAATAATTTGTCTCTCGGAAAAATGTTTTTCAAAACTTAAGATAAATAAACTTAAGAAGATATTATTGTTACTTTAGCGCGCAAGAATATGTTCATACATGGGATTTCAGAGTCATCATTATACGCTTTCTCAACTGCTAGGCATGAGGTTAATCAACGACGTGCATCTTTGGCCGTAATAGGAAATTGTGTAACCTGGACTCCTGAAGTAAAATAAAATTTAGAAAAAACATATCTAAATAAGTGACATCATTGATTTAAAAGTTTGTATAGGAATAAAATTTGATACAAAACACAACGAATATCCGGGTAGAAATTTTCACAATGTCCAACAACCCTAGTTTGATCATAATGATTCAAAACATGCACGAGTTTTCAGTTTCCAAGTAAAAATAGTTAATATGTTTTTTGCAATACTTTTCCTAAAGTATAAGAATAAACACGTGTCTCAAAAACCATCTCTAAAAACAGTCACATTGGTTAGAGTTCTGGTTCAGAACCAATAGGTCCGAGGTTCGACACCGGCTATAGCCTAAAAAGCTACATTGGTTAGAAAGGAGGCAAGAACTTTCTAGTTAAATGCTCTTCCGCGGTGCTCTGAGATAAGACCGTAAGGACTTCTGGGAGCACCTTAATAACGCCAATAAATTTAAATAATAAGCAATAAACCAACCTGTAAAAAAAAAAACAATAAGATGAAATAACTGGATCAGATGTACTTAAAATTTTTCATTTTTTTCGCCTTTATTAAATTGACCTATTGGCAATAACAGACTTTCTATTATTTCTGCTCCATGAATTAAAATTTTGTGAAAGCTCTGAGGCCTGTGGTACAAACATGAATAGAGCTTTGCGGTCTCCAGAAAAAAAAAGCTAAACTTATTAGTAACTGTTTAAAATCCACTTGATATACTATAAAGATTTTGTACAACTTTACAATTAGTTCTTTATTTATTCCTGTAATATCAGTAAATTCAACTTCATGTTAAATGGCTTTTCGAGCAATATTGCCATCATTATAACAAGTCAATAACCATTTTTTATATTCATTTTTTGTTCTTTAACAAGTGCCTTCTCTGCGTCTCCTCTCGCTTACCGTTTATCATATATGAAGTATGAATGAAGCATTAAAAAAATTTTATCCATTAATTAAGTGTAGAAAATTCATATTGAAGCTTGTTAGGTGAATAAGGAAGTTTTGTAACTTTTTCGATGTTGTTCATTTCTTTTGATGATTATTCACATACACAGCAACATTGGCTAGAGCTTAATAATGCTTACATTTGAAAAGGCAGTATGAACTTTGCCATCTATCATTTTAGCTTGAATGATATATTTGACTAAAATAGACTCGCCATTAGATAACTGAAAACAAGTTTCTACAAGGTTAAAGGTCTCATCTTTCAAAGTAGCTACTTCAATGGGAAATAAATTTGTTGTTTGTTTTTCAAGTTTAAAACTCAAAGGTCGGCAATATAAAGTAGAAGAAGGTTTTGGATTTCTCCAAATAACATTTAAAGTTTCTCTAACATAAGTTGCAATCTGAAGAGGCAAGTTAGAAACATTGATTCTTTTTTTTCAAGCTGTGAAGACTTTCAACAGACTATTTTGTTGATATACCCTTTGACCAAAAGAGCCAACAAAACCTGCTTTGTCATAAAAAGATATCAGGTCAAACGTTTCCATCATACATAAAACATCATTTTAAACTTGACAAAGTCTTTAAGCAGTGTGATCACATAAACTTTGCAGTGGTATGCTTGTTGTATAATCAGTAAAAATCATGTTTTTAGGGTAGTACAACCATAAGAAATAAACCAACCGTTAAAAAAAAGGTGGTAAATTACCAAATATTTTTTTAAATTGAAAAAAAAGTGAACATTTGATATTTAGTTCATAAAAAGATATAAGGTCAAACATATGGTTATTTATATTTTCATTATCAAGCCATTTAGCGTTGTTCTTAATAAAGATTCTACGCGTTTACAGATATTTTAGCGCAATTTAAGATGTGCTAAAATATCATTGAGTCTTGCTTTCCTAACAATTATATTGTTCTGATCATAGCAGCGACGGATTTAGGGGAAGGGGTATGGGGTATGCATCCCCTCCCCCACCAGAATCTGAAAGTCCTAAAATATCTTAAAAATTAAGGACCTTTTTTTTTTGGAGACGCAAATGTGTATAAAATACAAAAATATTTCAAAATACCACCATGGCAACTCAAAGAATGTTAGCAAATGAAGGTATGACTTCTCAGTGTCTTCAATAAAAATGTTATTATCTCTTAATGAATATATTATCTCTTAAAAAATATATTATCTCTTAAAGAATATATTATCTCTTAAAGAATATATTATCTCTTAAAGAAATGTAAACATCAAAATATTTTATGTCAAAATAAAAATAAAACTTGTTTTTTTCCGGATATACATCAGTAAAAATAATTAGTTCATAAACTAAATGTAGTTACATTAAAATACTGAAAAGGTTAGAAAAATGTTTGTATTTATTTGTGGGAGGGGGGGGGGGAACAATCACCCTATATATAATAAAAAAGTTATTTTATTAAAACCATTGGTAAATAAAAAGATCATTTTATATTTGTAGTACTTTGATATATAAGATCATTTTATATTTGTAGTATACTTTGCATAATTGGTTTGTAGTTAAAAAGTTATAACAAAATATTAGAGTCTTATGAACTTCAAAATATGTTTTTGCACTAAATACTATTAATCGAAAATGATTTACTTGCAAAATATTTATGATGCATGGATATTTACATACATCGAGGATTAGATTTAAATAATCAAATGTTTGGAGGATATTTGAGAATGGTTTATCTGATACCTAATAGTAAAGGTTAGTATCAAAAAAATATTGAAAACTGTTTGTCACTGATGCATAAAAATTAAGAATTACACTTTACAAGTTAAATTGTTTTGAAAAGTCTGAGTGAAAAAAACAACGTTAAATAAAATAATATATTCTAAAATGATACTCAATAAGTTAGTTTAAAACAATAGTAGCATAAGAAAGGTGATAATTAAAAATGTAAAATAACGTTTTAAAACACCTGTCAAATTCACGTGTAAACAACTGCATAAAATAACTTTTAATTAATGTTTAATGTTTTTTTGACTAGATATTTCCTCTAATGAATATGTTTTCATCAATATGGCGAATTTTCAGGATACAATGTTGACAATTATTTTTTGGTATTTCGGCACACTCTGTCCCACCGTGTGCTGAGAGATAATATTATGAAACTTAAAATTTATCAATGAATATGAGTTTAGTTGAGAATAGTACAAAAAATATTTTTTCAACTTGTTGTCCTCGCGTTTAGGGTTGGGATGGGGGAAGGGGGAGAAGTTTTGTTCCCAGCCTCCAATCCACAGTAGGACAAAATCGAGTTTTTTGTGCCAAAATTATTTTCGTAGTTTTTTTTATTAGAATAGCTATATTTATATATAAATTGTATAAATAAAGTAATAAACATGTAATTATATAATATAAAAAAAAATATTAAAAATATTAAATTTTGGTGAAAAATACGAAATATTTTTAATGGACAAGACAACTTTTATCAGTGTAAACATTAAAAATATTACTTTTCAATGCATATATTTGTCATAAAATAACTTTTTTAGATTTATATTTACAGAACTTATAAATCATAACAGTAATGAAAGATTTTGTAGGTATTCTTTGTGTACGAAACATCTTTTTTACATGTTCAGTATTTCTCATCAACTGACCATTAACCGAAGACCAATCTTTTGTTATAACTTTTTTTTATTGCAAAAAGTAGCAAAATATTTATGATGCATGGCTATTTACATACATTTAGCATGAGATTTACATAGTCAAATGTTTGGAGGATATTGGATATTGGAGAATAGTTTGGAGGATATTGGAGGATAGTTTGGAAGATATTGGAGGATAGTTTATCTGATACCTAATAGTAAAGGTTAGTATCAAGAAAAATATCGAAAACTGACAGTTTTCGATGCATAAAAACTAATGATTACACTTACGTTAAATTCTTTTTAAAAGTCTGCGCGAAAAAAACATTGTTAATTAAGATAATATATTTTAAAATGAAATTCAATAAAGTTAATTTAAAACAATAGTAGCGTGAGAAAGTTGATAAGTAAAAAAAGCAAAGAAGCGTTTTGGAACACATGTTAAATTAACGTGCAAATAACCGCATAAAAATACGCTTAAATTGATTTTTTTTTTTTTAACACTCTGTCCCACTTTTTCAACTCTGTGTCCCACAAGGGTCAGCAATCATTGCAATTTTTTGCGAAGCATCATTATTAAGTTGGTATAAACATACAAAGGTTTGAAGTATCCTCCATATCTTGAAGTTAGCTATCTCAAACACCAAAAAATGCCGAATCCGTTACTAATAAAAGATAATGAGCCCATTTGCTATATTAGTGTTGTTCACCAGGATATTATTGAGACCAGTACAAACATAAAAGAGTTTGCTATTCAGTTCCACGGTTTTAAGATTTTAAGATTATTTAGCTCCAAGAATTTATTAAACCATTTGAAGTTAAAAATTTTTAGGGTAGAGCGAAACATAAAAAGACACTTAAGAACAAATTCTAGTTATGGATCAACTAATCATAGTTAACAGTGTTTTTTAAAAGTTTCTTTTAACTCATTTATATAAGAAAACGATAAAACCAAAAAAAATTCTTAAAGTTTGTGGGGCGATACGGGACTGTTAAAAAGCAGCAGTTTTCCTTTCATGCAAAGCTTTAAAAATGATAAAAAATTTAGGCTATCTATCATTTAAACATGCTCAGACATTAAACTTTTAAAAGAGTAACATTACTATATAAGCTACACGCTCATACACCCATACATCACAAAAAAGAAATAACAACTAAAATAAAAAAAAGATTTTGTGTTTTATTACAAAATAACTCCACTTTACCTTACCCTATATATTATTAAACTGACAACCACTAAATTTAGAATAAAACAAAAAATATTATGGATCTCATAAATCATACAAAAAATGTCCAGAAACTATTTGAAAACATTTTTGATGAGTAGGGTTCCAATGTAGAGCAAACTTACTAATGCATTTTTGTACTTTTAATGCATTTTTGTATTTCTAAAATTAAATTTTTTTTTATGATAATGAAGCACAATAACCCAGTGGGCATCGGACTAAAAAAAGACGTCTTTTAAACGTTCAAAAGACGTTCGAAACGTTTAAAAGACGCTCAAAAGACGTCTTTTTTAATATATCTATATATCTTTTTATAGGTGCCCGAAGAAGTCCTAACGGTCTTGTCACAGAGCACCGCGGAAGTGCATTTTAACCAGAAAGTTCACTACTCCTTCCTTACCGTGATGCGAAAATATTTCTAGAGCTTGTTTCGAACCTAGATCTCCTGCTTATAAAGCAAGCACTCTAACCACTGCGCCACGGCCGCACAATCATTATGTCCCCTGCCCACTGAGAATTTATCATATTTTATCAACAAAAAAATTTTGAAAAAAAAAAATTTTTAGGTGAGATATAAGGCTTCAGACATGACTGCCCACTGTTACGATTTGCCCCACTCTACCGTAAATCCGCGTTTTTGAAGTTTTAAAAATTTTGTTAAATAATTTTTAGTATTAGTAACTATTTAACTAAAATTTATAACAAAAGTAAATATATCTTAAAAAATAGTAATTGTTTGGACATTTAAAAGTTTTATTAAAATAAAAAAATATCAAAATAGTTTTGTCTACCATATGTCTAATATCCGGTCCACTATGCTATGTTTAAAATACCTAATTGGTCTTTTAAAATACAAGCTATATAAGCAGTTGTGTTTCCACCTATTTTTTAATTATCTTCTTGATTTGCTATAGAAAAAACCATTTAGCCAAATTTGCCATCTTGCTACATATTCCACTATATAAATACATTAATACTTTATAGTGAAATCGCAGGAATAATTCGTCAATTTTTTCATTCTTTCTAGGCAGGGCTTTCCTTAGGGAGGGAGGGGACGTAGGGGTGTCTAACCCCCTGACTATAAAAAACATGTCGGCAAATATCGGCTATATCTACCTTGTCGGCAAATGTAGACTTTCAATCGGCAAATATTTAAAAACGAGGATCTTTTTTTTTTTTAGTCTTTTTCTAATAAAATATAAATCTAGTCGGCAAAATGTCAATTTCATCCTTCCCCCCTCCTCCCCAATACCATTCTCCTCGGGACGCCACTGTTTCTAGGTCATATATAATATCATTTCAAATATTTGAATGATTTTATAATCATGACATTAATTATAAAACAGGGCGTACTAAATTAACAGACCTCCTCATAGCGCAAAGGCTCGAAAAATGTGGAGGCTGATGTAGATAGCGGCAAAAATTACTAAGAGTAAGAACAAGTTGTATCCATATCAAGACTTAAAAATGCCCAGAAAATGTTGTGTTACTGGTTGTAATTCTAACTATGACTCAGTAAAGAATAAGCCCACTACTTTCAGATTACCAAGAGGTCCTGAAGAGCGCTAGAGATAGATTAAAGCAAAACCAAAAGAGAATATACCACACAGTTATGACACAGTGGTTTGTGCAAAACCTTTTCCATAAAACTAAAGTTATTAAAGTAAAAGGAAGAGAAAGACCTCGAGATCCATCTAGTCATCGAGATCCATCTAGTGTATTTGAATTATTACCCAAGAGTTTAGTGCCAACTCCTCCACCAGCAAAAAGAAGAACAACGAAAGCTAAAAGCTCTGTAAGATTAGTTAAAGAAGATGAACTTTCAAAATTCTTGACAATATTGAATCATTTGAAACTTTTTGCAATTCATTATCTTAAGGAAGACTTCATGATTCAATATTTTATTATTCTTGTTTGAATAGATGTTGTATTCAATCAAAAGAACATGAAAACAGTTCTGGCATCAATAAATTTTGTCGAATAATATTTAATGACGTAACATAGGAAGCCTATTATGCTGGAGTTAGATGCACTATTACCTCGTTAGTTAAAAATCGTATTCATGAGTTCAAATGTTGGTCACAAGTTCATGAGGCATTACAATATTTGACATCTTTTGAAAAGTCAGAAAAGAAAACCATTTTATTTCAGCAAGTTGAATGCATGAGTAATATGAACTCAAGTAATTCTCGAGCAAAAGTATTCATCTGAAGTTATTATTTGAGCTTTTGAGTACTTTGCATGGTCATGCAGCATATATAATCAACCAAGAAATGATTTTCAACTTCCTAGTATTGCTACCCTAACTCGTATAACTTTAAAAGTTTCAAACATTGATGATAATGCTTTTACTTGTAGTATTTTTTCAAATCTCAACAATGGTCAAAAACACTCTATACTATTATTAGATGAATTTTATGTTAAACCTATGCTAACTTATCATGGGGTACAGTTGTTTGGTAAAGCAGTGAATGACGAATCAAATCTTCCAAAAACTGTCCTGGCTTTCATGGTTGTATGTTTTTATGGGGGACCAAAATTTTTAATTAAAATGTTACCAGTAAATAATTTAGACTCAGATTTTATATATGATCTAGCTATTATCCTAATCGACCAAATTAGGAAGGCAAATGGAAAAGTTATTGTTATAATAAATGATAATAATAGAGTAAATTAAGCATTTTTCAAACGATTTGATTGCTTATATCTATGGTTAACAACTGATGGCATTTTTTTACTTTTTGATTTTGTGCATTTATTGAAAGTGTATACGAAATAATTTGATTACTGAGAAGTCTGTTGAAATTGAATTTAGTTATTGTGGAAAAATCTATACTGCTAAATGGGATCATATTAAAAAGCTTCAAAAGTTGGAAGATGGTGAGCTGGTTAAAATGTCTAGCTGACTTATGTTGCTAACCCAAGACCGATGAGAGACAAAACGTTAATACATGTTTGAAAGTATTTTTTGAAGAGACTATAATTGCATTAAAGTGTCATCAAGGTGTGAAAGATGATGATATTTATAGAACTATTATTTTCTTTACTAAGGTGGTTCAGTTTTAGAAAATAATCAACGTAAAAAGTTCATCTGAAGGAATCTATTTTAAAGACCACTTACGAGATCCCATATCATCAGTTGACGATTTATGACTTAATGATTTAATTGAGTTTTTTGGAATATTAAAGTCAGCAATGGTTCAAGGAAAGAGAATTAAAAGTATAACCATGGACACATGCAATACATCATATCAAACATGTAACGGTTTAGGTGAATTAAGTAAACATTTGGTAAACAATTTTCATATGTATGTATTACTTGGGAATTTTACAAAAGATCCCATAGAAAGAGCATTAGGAAAGCTCAGACAAGGTAGTGGGGAAACTTATTTTATAAATACACAACAAGTAATTGAAAAGTGGAATATCAGCAAAACCAAACTAGTTCTTCAGAAAGTTATTACCATTTCGAGTGCTGCTGTTTCATCTGGCCATGCCTGTGATAACTGTTTTCATAAACTTTCAGAGGATGAGTGTGAAGTGTTTAATCGTTTACATGAACTTTTAGATCAACTTCCATTTGATATTAAGTCATCGTTAGTTTAATAGCAGGATATGTTTCTAGAAAAGACAATGAAGATGATGATGACACTTTTTTGCATTATGGTACCTATGGAAATTTTACATTTGCCTTGAATCGTGGTGGCTTATAAATACCCAATGATACATATTGCGAATGGATATTCTTGAGTTACATTTTGTTTAATTATGTTAGCACATCAAACTTTTGTAGATATTTTATGTCCTGTTTATTTATGGATATTGCATGTACTTACGATTTCACCAAAATTACTAGAAACCATTGTCATATTCTTACAAATATTTTATTTAACAATCATTGCTATATGCATTCACCTGCGTCTGACAAGGAAACCAAAGTTAAAGCTTTAAAACAGTTATGTTAGCTTTTGGTTAATAAATATACTATACAAAGTTTGCGTTTTAATTTTAGATAATATTTTGTTTAAAAATTGGTAATTTTTTTTTTTTTTTTAACTCTTGCTGTCAATATCTCAATGTACATAAAGTGTTTAAACTCTTGCTGTCAATACCTCAATGTACATAAAGTTTTTAAACTCTTGCTGTCAATATTTCAATGTACATAAAGTTTTTAAACTCTTGCTTTCAATATCTCAATGTACATAAAGTTTTTAAACTCTTGCTGTCAATATTTCAATGTACATAAAGTTTTATTACTAGTTATTAATGTCAGTTGTTTTTGCTTTTTTCAAAACATTTCTGTTTTATAAACGTTTTTGTAATAAAAATATCGATTTCTTTATTAGAACACAAAAAATCAGGCCTAGACTAGGCGCTATATTAAGTCTTCTTACCCTTAGCCTTTTATTTAATCAGGTAGTACTTTTTGAGTAAGACTTAATCAATATCGTTACATAAATTTTTAAGTAGATATTAAAACTTTAGAAAAAATTAATCTAATAGTTTAGAGTATCATAACAAAAAACATCGGCCTCCAAATTTTTCGAGCCATTGCGCAATGAGAAGGCCTGTTATTTCAGTACGCCCTGTTACAAAACAATTCAAAACTCGGCGAGCAAGTCAATCTTCTAATTATACTCCGACTCGATTTTTATTATTACAGGGTTTATGCGAAACATAAAATATAAAACATTTTTTAAGAAAATATAAAACATTTTTTAAGAAAATATAAAACGTTTTTTAAGAAAATATAAAACATTTTTTAAGAAAATATAAAACATTTTTTAAGAAAATTAAAACATTTAATTACGTAATTACTCGATAACACTTTGGAATTTATGAATTTATGAGTACCAAAAGAAAGGTACTCGCTGCAAAACGTTGATTTAAGACAAAGTTTTTCTAGAACTATTAATTCGATTCATGACAATAACTTAGTATTTCTAGATGAAACAGGCTTTAACTTACATACTTCTAAGCAATATGGCTATTCTAGAAAGAATACAAAATGCTTTGTTACAGTGCCAGCAAATCGTGGAAAGAATGTAAGTCTAATGGCCTCCATAACAGTTAATGATATTTTAAGCTTTAAGATAGTGCATAGTGCCTATAATGGCAATATTTTTTGTGATTTTATAACCAACAATTTAAGACCGTATTTCCAAACGAATCTTCATTCTGTACTAGTATTGGATAGTTGTGCATTTCTTCGTCGAAGAGATGTAATCAATTTGCTCGGCCAATCCAACGTTTCAGTTTACTTTTAGCCACCTTATTCACCGCAATTGAACCCGATCGAGGATTACTTTAGTTGTCTTAAAGCTAATTATACTTCTATAAGGCCGTTTCCAAAAACTAGCATTGAAGTTAAGGCTACTTTAAATTCGCTTATACCGACAATTAGCATTGATTTTTGTGGTTGGTATTGTAATATTGGAAGATGGGTTTTGAAGGGCATAGCAAGGCAAGAACTTTATTAAAGTGGATACTTTGTTATTTATATTATATCTTTAAATATAATGAGTTATAGTTATATTAAAAAAATACACTTTATTCTTTAGAAATTTATGAATAACCTTATACATCATAAATGCATTCTTAAATAACTAAAATACTTTATATTTTCTTAAAAATTGTTTTATATATATTTTTTTAATGTTTTATAATTTTATAAATTTGTTTTTTATTTTCTTACATTTTGTTTTGTATTTTTTTTTAAAATGTTTTATAAATTCTTAAAAAATGTTTTATATTTTCTTAAAAAATGTTTTACATTTTCTTAAAAAATGTTTTACATTTTCTTAAAAAATGTTTTACATTTTCTTAAAAAATGTTTTACATTTTCTTAAAAAATGTTTTACATTTTCTTAAAAAATGTTTTACATTTTCTTAAAAAATGTTTTACATTTTCTTAAAAAATGTTTTATATTTTCTTAAAAACTGTTTTATACTTTCTTAAAAACTGTTTTATATTTTCTTAAAAAATGTTTTATATTTTCTTAAAAAATGTTTTTTAATTTCTTAAAAAATGTTTTTTATTTCGCATAAACCCTGTAACAATAACAAAATAAAAAGTTAAGGGGGTTGCCCAAGAAACCAACTTTTTTTTGACCCTGTGAATTTAAATAACCAATTTTTGGAATATATAAAAAGCCTTGACTAAAAAAATATTTTAAAAACACCAAACTTTTTTTGCTTCGATTACCCTATTTTATCGCTAAAATGAGACAAAAAAATACAATACTTCAAAACACGATATCTGCAGATGAGAACATGGTAACTACATAAAAATTTCAACATAGCTTCAAGATGATAGTAAAATCCAATTGTCATACCAACTTTTTGATTGAGTCATTTAGTCAAAAGTTATGCCTCTATTAGTAAAAAGAGTGCTTAAGACATAGCATTATTTGTATAAATGTCACAAATTAAGAAGTTATTTACCTCAATAAAAAAAAAACCTATGGATTATATATAATAATGAGTATTTCTTGAAAACTTCAACTTATTTCATTCATTCAGTCTTGAGATATCATGTTTCAAAATTTTGAAAATTATATAAAACCATTAACATGAGAAAACCAAGTTTTTGTCTAAAATAATTAAAAAAAAAAGTTAAAAACCACTAGCTACATAATATTCACACTTTTCATTCTTATTCTCTTTATCCATATATTATTTTTTGACTGCTCCTAATTTTTTTCTTTGTTTTTTAACGGTTGGACTGGATTGCTTTTCCATTCTTGCAACACTTTTGCGATCTCGTGCAATGGATTTTTCAGCGGTTACCTTTCCACGTAAGCCAAAATATCCTAAAACTGCATTTATTCCGCCACTCCCATCATTGTAATGTAAAACAGCTGAGTTAATTGAACACTCAAATGTTCTTCTTTCAACAATAACATTTTTGGGACAGCGAGTCCATACAACTGAGTTGAACGACTCATTAGTGTTTTGAGTTTGGCCGTGAACGCATTTGTTCAATAAGTCATCTTCTGATAAACTTAAAAAGATTGGTTTTAAAAGGCAATGAATGGACATTAGTAAACTTATGGTGTTTTTGAATGTTTTTGTCTTGTTAGTCTTATCTAACTGCCATATGCACCAAGAAGAGTCATCGCGTGGACACATTCCATGCCGCTGGTTCTCCTCCATAAACGCGGTACAGTGAAACAACACTGAGCCAATTGCTTTTTTTATGGCATAGACATTGTCTAAGTTGTTTCTTATAGCTTTTCCATAATAGGTTTGCATAGAGTTAATTGTTTTTTCAGCCAACTTTCCCTTTCCTGATATGGGATTCTTTGTGCCTTTATGTGATTTCACAAGATTTCTAAGACGAGTACCTAAGCGTTTCTGAATATGCCCAATACATTCCAATTTGAGAGATATTATACCAAAGTCTTTATAGGGGTTTGCTGCTATGACTTCTTTAAAAGAAGAAGAATCTCCATCTCCTAAATATTCTCTGTAAATTAAGTTGTTCTTTTCCACAGAATGTTCAAAGATTTTAACAGCACTAGCTCCCTCCATAACTCCAGATGACTTAACATGATTAAAATTGCATACATGTTCTGTTCCCCATCTTTCGTAACTTGGTGACCCTTTTTGTTTCTCTCACATAAGGCTTACAATGTTTGGAAATCTACGACGGAAAGCTTGTACATCTACGACTTTATCTTCAACGATACCAGTAACAAATCCATTAATAGATGAATGACCTCTTTTCTGCCACGCTCCGTCTATTTTTATACATTGTTGTGTTGGACCATCTGAAGAATCTTGAAGATCGTCTGCAGCTTTTTTCATGCTTTTTAAAGCTGCATCATCATATGCATTATATATCTCATTTGAATTTAGGTTATCAAAAGCGTTTTTGGCAAAACCATACATGTTCATGCATTGAGTAAATGTGTTTAAACTTGAATGACCTCGACCATTCTCTCGAAAAGCAACCATTGCTCTTGCATTTACTTCAAATATATTTCTTCCAGTGGTATTACTGATATTCTTTACACATTCTTTAGATGAGTAAAAGTAAAACTCCATTGGTCACAAGATCTACATTTGAACTCGAGATTATGTAAAAATCCCTTTTTTTTGTGTGTGTGTTATCATATAGGTCAATGGTTAGCATATGACATTTTGGACAAGCTATTTCTAAAAAAATATTTTTGAGAACACAAAAGTAAATAAGGATATTATAGTCATACTTATCACGACACTCCAAATGATTCTGAGCACCCGTATCTAATTTTTTTGCACTAGAACACATGCTTATTGTATTTAAACTGTGTGTTTTGGCAGAACGATCAACTTTTTTCCTGTTTCTAAAACCAATTGGGAGGAGCCTTTCTTTTAACTTTTCTTGCATTAGTTTACTTATTTCCATTGGCCTTTGTTATATATTTATGTCTAAAAGAGTTAGAAGTAATAAAAAATACAAGTAAGTCATTACACCTCAATATATAGTCATGGACAAAAGTTTGCAACCACTGCGATTTTTGCATATTTTTTAATGTATTCTACTCTGAATTGCTCTTGGGCTACTTTAGTGCTACAATTTTGTACCAATTTGTGCTAATTGTCAATTAGAGTCTAAATTTGATGTTTACATGTTTATTTTCAGATATAACTGAAATATTTTGGAACATTTTATATTACGGAGACCTTATTTGAAGCAGTAAAATTGTACGCGGTAAAGAACTGACATCTGAAAAGCGAGCTCAGGTCGTTATTTTGTACAAAGAGAACATTTCTATAAGACAGATAGCCAAAAAGCTCGGTATTTCACATTCCACTGTTGTAGCTACTGTAAAGAGAAATCAAGAGCTGAAAAGTTTTAAATCGCGCTGGGCGCCCGAAGGTTACAAGCAACCGTATGGATAATGCTATAATAAAGGCAGCAAAAAATCACCAAGAGCATCCTCAAGTGCCATTAGAGGCAAACTGCCTGGATCACCATCCAAGAAACCAAACAGTCGAACAATACGCAGACGATTATTTGATGCAGGCTTGAAATCTTACCGACCAGCACGGAAGTCGAGGCTTTCACCAAAGAATATTCGCGATCGCATAGCGTTTTGTCAGAAGCACTGGCAGTGGACACCAGCCCAGTGGAAACAAGTGATGTTTTCAGATGAGACAACATTCATGCAATTCTACTCATTTTGTAGACATGTCAGACGCCCACCAAATCAGAGGCATAATCCAAAGTACGTTATACCAACAGTCAAACAGGCTCCAAAAGTTATGGTTTGGGGAGCAGTCTCTGGTCGCGGTCGTGCCGCCATTTGGATTATGCCTAAAAATACAACGATCAACGGTGCTGTTTACTTGAGTATACTGATGGATAAGCTGCCATCATTTGTACCAATACATGGCATCACTCATTTCCAGCATGATGGCGCACCTTGTCATGGTACCAAGGCTGTTAAGGACTGGCTGCATTCTGAAAACATCCCACTACTGGAACCTTGGCCAGGCAACAGTCTAGATCTCAATATTATTGAGAATGTTTGGACTATAATGAAGCAGAAGATTGTTGCACATAACCCAAGTTCTGAAGATGACCTCATCAACTGGATTAAACGCGTGTGGGTGCAGGAGATTACGCCGGACTATTGCAAGAAACTGTGTGAATCGATGCCAGGACGTATTGAAAATATTCTCAAAAATAAAGGATTTCATTGTAAATACTAAAATATGAATAGATATGCTGTTTAACCTGTATAGTGTGAATAAATATTCGAAATATATGTACTGATTTATAATATACTACTTGTTTTTCTAAATTTTGAGTGTTTTTTGTAAAAAATTGCAGTGGTCGCAAACTTTTGTCCATGACTGTACATTCATAAAAATCTAATAAATAATATCTTTTATGTTGCATCACGTTGCTTATAACTTAAGATATTCATTCAATCAATGACTTTTAGTTTATTAAAAACCATAAAACCTAAGATACACCACAAGACATTAGGTTTGAAATGGAGTTGAGGATTATCCGAAAAGATAAACCCAAGATATTTGACATTTCAATTGAAGTTACAAACGAAGAAAAACGTGAAAAATAACAATGCGAAAAAAAACCTTTTATACCTCTAAATAAAAATTAGAAAAAAAAAACTTCATATAAATTGAACATATATGATTTATAAACCATTTTAAAGAGGGTAAAATTCTGCTCATGAAAAAGGTTGTTTATTATTATTTTACATTATTTTATATAAATTTTAATCATTTAAATAGTCGCAACATTGGCTAAAACTTGTATAAAACTTAAAGCTGTTGATGGGTCTGGTCTTGGGAGGGTATCAACGGACCTGGACCCAGACCCAATTTGTATATGCGGGTCTGAATTTGGGTCAATTATCATTCACTATTATTTTTTTTTTTTAAATAAAATAATACTAGTTGAAAATTTTTTATAAATTAAAAGAAAAAAAACCACAACATTTTGAAAACAGCAGAGATGGTTGTCATCATTTAAAATAAATAAAAGTTAATTAAACTATTTTAAATTAAAAGTTAAATTATCGTAAATAAAACCTTTATTTGTTATAAATGAATTACTCATTAATTTTACTATTTTTTTTTTTTTTTATATTTACTTTATATTTTTTATATTTACCTACTTATATATTTTTTTATATTTATTATTATTTTATATTTTTTATATTTATATTATTATTTATAGAATATATTTATGTATACTTACTTATATATTTTTTTATATTTACATTATAGTTACTATTTGTTTGTAATAAATGAATTGACTCAAAATGAATTACTCAAAAAAGCCAAAAAAAAATCAAAAACAAAAAACAAGAAGGTGTTTTCAAAAAAAATTAAAAAAGTTCTCAAGGAAAGGAAACGGATGGGAAACTTTATTGACTCCAGATAACGCAAAATCATAAATATTGAAAATGTCAGAAAATCATAAATATTGAAAATGTCAGAAAAACCATTGAGGGGCTAATTAAAAGTAAACAAAATAGTTTAGTTTTTAATCTACAAAAAATTCTTCAGTTTTTAAATATTTATTTTTTAATCTGTTTAAAATCTTTATGTGCATATTTAAAGATATCTTCCAATATTTTCTCATCTAATTTATAGTAGTGTTTTTCCAAAGAAGAAGAAAAAAGTATATATTTTCGTTATTATTGAGGCATTGTTTAACATTTTTGAAATTTTAACAAAGCTAAAAGTTGCTAAAATAACACCTATTTTTATTATTGGTGATGACGCAAATGTTTCAATTTAGACTTATTTCCGTCTTACCACAAAACTATTAGAATATATTATGTATGACCGACTTGATAACTATATTATTGAAAACAACGCACTGTATAAACAATTTAAGTTTAAAAAACGTATTCAACGGATTGCACAGTAGTTGAACTAATAAATTATATAACAAATAGATTTATTAATGATGGGTATATTTTAGAGGCTTTTATTGTCAAAAGCATTTGACATTATTAACAATGAGATACTTATAAAAAACTAGAACACTATGAAGTAACTAACGATAAATTACTTTGTGTCAAAGATTACTTTTCATGTAATCTTTGACACAAAGTAATTTATCGATTATGTATTGTTTTTAAAATGTATTAAATAAAGTAAATGAAATGTATTAAATAAGGTAAATGAAAAAGAAAAGTACATAAACTATGATGTTTAGCAATGATCAAGGACTAGTATGATTCTTGCTTTTACATAAAACATTTATATTTAGCATCCAAATTTTTAAATGTTATATTGTTTACTAATAACACAAACCTTTTTTACTCATACAAATATACAAAAGATCTTTTTAGAATACTTATTAAAGAATTAATATAAAATAATGAACGGATTTCAAATAAACGACTTTCATTCTTTTTGTTTGTTTGCTTATTTCGCCGTTAAATAACATTTACAATTTAAAAGTATATAAATAAAAACACTGACGGGGCAAGTAGAAGACATTTTGTCTTATCACCCAGCCCCAATCGTACGCATTTACAATAACCGTATTTATACGGTTATTGTAAATGCCTACGCATTTACAATAACCGTATATATTTGTAAAGTATTTATACTTTACAAATTATTTATTGAAAATTATAAATGTAAAATAAATAACAATTAGTTTTAGAAATACTTCAAGAACAATATTCATGTTAAGAGTAATAATCAAGTAAACAAGAAGAATTGAAAGAGAAGAAAAAAATAAAAAAATAGATAATAAATATATTAAGGAGCACTTATTTACAAGAGCCGTAATATATAAGCATACTATACAACTTATATATTGAAAAATATAAAAGTAAAAAAAATAACAGTTTGTAATTAAGAAATATTTAAGTAAAGAACGGAAAGTTAAAAATAAAAGAGTACTTTATTTACAAAAACCTTAATATATATTTATGTTTTAAAACCAATTTGTATAAAAGTAAAATAAATGTAGAAAAAACTAAAATATTCTAAAAAACCTGGTAAGCATGATCCCATTTCTTAAAAATAATCTCTCATTATGAATTAAAAAAGTAAATAAAAGAGAATCAACTGTTAATTTCTTCGGAGCAAAGTTAGATTTTAAAAAATATCATGGAAATTTAGTATTAAGTTTAATTAATATAAAATCTATAAAGTTAGTTTTATGCTATATAAAGTTAAAAGGTTTCAATAATGAATCTTTGAAAAATATATATTTTTATCTATTTATAGTGATCTTTCCTCATACAACATTACATGGGGAAGTATCAATTATAGTGATCTATATATAATAAATAAAAACATGCATGCAGGAAATTTTAAATAATATTATTGAAAATTTTCAGCATTAACTATTTTTGGTCAGCACACTATTAATCACGGGCGGATCCAGAATTTTTTGGTATTTGAAATAACTTACAGACATGGAGCGAATTACAAACATTTATATGTCTATATTGAAGTCAAATAAAGATGGTTTGCGAAAAATTGTAATGATTGGAGCCTGAGAATAAAAAAACCTCAAAGCTTTCTCCCCCCCCCCTCCCCTCCTCCTGTCCTAAGCGTGAGAGCAACATGTTAATAAAATATTTTATTTACTATTCTCAACTAAACTTATATTCATGGAAAAATTTTATATTTCAAAGCACAATCTCTCAGCGTTCAAAAATTATGACTAAAATTTGTAAACCCCTCAAATCGAGAGGGGTTCAAAACTTTGTAAGCTCATATATTTTGAACGCTAAGAGATTATACTATGAAATTTAAAATTTATCGTTAAATATAAGTCTAGTTAGAAAAAGTAAAAAAAAAATAATATCAATATGTTCCCAGGCTGCAATCATCGCAATTTTTTGCAAATCGTCCTTATTTTACGGAAGTATAAACAAATAAATGTTTGGAGTTTTCTTCATGTCAAGAAGCTTTTTATCTCAAACACCGATATATATATATATATATATATATATATATATATATATATATATATATATATATATATATATATATATATATATATATATATATATGTATGTATGTATTTTCACTTCCAACAACGCTGCAAGCAACCACTATTGGAGTTGGAAGTCACTGGAAGAGAAAAGATGAAGTTTACAGAGCAAGATAACAATTAACAGTCGACTTAAAAAATTGCAAACTATATGTATCAAGAAAACAAGATGAAGTAAGCAATTTCCAAAGGCAAAAAACTAGTCAAATAAGAACTTTGGAGCACTTAGGAACAGTCACAGAAAAAGGATGAGACTTAATTGAATGACAAGTAACACGAGAATGAATTTAGTAAATAGCAGAAAAGACGCTAGCTCTTTAGAGCAATCCCGATTATAATATTTATAGAAAAGAGAAAAAGAAGCAGCATTACGACAATGCGATTATTGTTGGAGGTTGGCTGCAAGAGCAGGTCCAACTACGTTTACTATGCGTTTTTGAACATTGTCTAAAAAAGAAAGGGCATCATTGGAAGACCGACCCAGATATGGCATTCAATTCAAGGACGGATTTGAGGTTTATAGAGATAAAGAATATAGTCCTGAGTAAGAAAGTGGCGAGCACGATAAAGAGATACAACCTTAGTAGATTCTAATTTTGCAATGGATTTGGTATATGGTTTTCAAGAAAGATCAGAAGTAATAGTTAACCCTAGAAAATGAAGGGTAGATGACTCATCGAGTACATTACCGTTTATAAATATAAGAAGATCTAGACTATTGCGATTACACTTAGCCAAATAAAATTGAGCTTTATTTAAGTAAAAGTTCACCAGCCACTGAGAGCCCAATGCTATAGAAGTGCCCCTTTCAAGCTATCAGAGAGTGTTGGCTTCTAATCAAGACAAGAATAAATGCTAGTATATCAGCACTTTTATACTATAATTTGTAAGGAAGAATGCAATAACCTTAAATATGTTAACTGATACACTGTAAGAGGAAAGTTTTTGCATCTATCTATTTTACGATAAAACCTATCAGTTATTACCGTAAACAAATCAGCAGTAGAACGAGAAGATCAAAATCTATATTGATGATCAGAAAGAAAGTTATTAGATTCAAGACTCAAAAACCTTGCTCATGGTAGTTAGAAGACTAATGGGACTGTAGTTAGACGAGTCAGATTGCTCTTCAGAACTTTTGAAAATAGGGATAACAGATGCCGCTTTCCACTAGGCTGGAAAACAAGACTCTGATAAGCACTTGTTAAATAATTTTGAAAGTTTAAACAATAGCTCCCGAGAACACTTCTGCAAGACTATAACAGATATGTTGAATGGACCACAAACTGTAGAAGAGTCTAAGCAGGAAATCACTTTAGATACAGAAGTTGGAGTAATGAGAACGCCAGGCAATGGATTAGCCTGTTATTCGGCTAATTCTAAATTCTCTATTTTTTAATTTACATTCTCAACTTAAGTTCTACATTCACTATTTTTTATCACGCCTCTTGTTTATATAACAAATTTATTCCGAAATACATCTTAGTTACCCATCCTGACAATATAAATTCTTTAAAATTGAAACTCAAAAATCTTGTTCTTAATAAATTTTAATTCTTTAGACGAATTAAAATTTCAGGTTATAATTTAACAATCAGTAACAATATAACGTGAAAAGCGTTCTGAAAGTTTGCTAAAACTGAAAACGCTTTTGCCTTATTAAACCCTAGATGTTTTTATTAAAGCTTACTTATTGTTTTAGTTTGCTAGTGCTTTTTTTACACATACAAGAGTTACAGGTAGAGTTTAAATATTGGTGGGCCACCGTCATACATGTTAATGTATGACGCTGGCCCACCAATATTTAAACTCTACCTGTAATGGTAATAAATATCTACTATGCTAGAGCAATGTCAAAATCCATACATAGAGATGACGCTTTGATGGATAGTATTAAATAGTGTTGTTCCACTATTTAATACCAACCAACAAATCATTTTTGCCTTTATTCATAAATATGACACAAGTTATATTTTAATTTAATGCTAAAATAAACTCAAATTATTTAATAGCATGAACAACTGATCAGCTTTTCTATGACTAATGGTAGTCAAAATTTAGCCCGACGCCTATTCTTTGACATCCAAGTTTGGCTAGAATTAATAGCAAGACAAAATATCACTTGCAAGAAATATCTGACAATTTTCCTATATTTTTATCACTCAACTCAATCTTTGAAAATAAGACTATTTCAAACAAAATTAAATTTTCAATTAGAATAATATAAAACTATAAAACGATTTACTGCTTAATATAAAACAATTTAATGCTGCTACATTGAATGTATGTTATTAATGACTATGTAGAAGAAATTTATAATAATTTTTTTTAAACAGTCTGCTCTGTATATGATGCTAAATTTCCTATAATCGAAAAGACAATAAATGAAAAAAATTTTAATTACAAAAACGAAAAAAAAGAAGTTATATATAAAATCTAAAAACAAAATCATTGATATGTGAGAAAATAAATAAGGATTACAAATATCGTTTTAAAAAAGGCCGTAAAAAATTTGAAAAAAAAAAATTAGTCAAGACCAGACAAACTTTAGATAAAGACAAGATAAAACAGAAGACTATTGCAAAGACTTGAATCCTACGGAATCAAAAGTAAAATTCTTGATCGGACTAAAGCATTTCTTTCAAATAGATCGTATCGAGTTCTTCTCGGTAACAGCTCATCTAACTGAGATCAAGTTACCAGTGGCGTTCTGCAAGGTTCAGTGCTAGGTTCTACGCTGTTTATAATCTTCTTTAACGACTTACCAGATGCTTTTACTACTAACGAACACGTTAGTAGTAAAACCATCTGAAAAATGTACCTAGGCGTTCAAATTACCAAGAACTTAAAGTATGAGAATCAAGCTAAAATTGCCGCTGCCAAGGTCAGCAATGTTCTTGGAATCTTAAAACACACCTTTATAAGAAGAGACGCCAAAATATGGAAAAAGTTTTACACCAGCTTTATAAGCCCACATCTCGAGTTTACAGTTACCACCTGGTACCCGTACCTGGTCCCCTAGACATAAATACCATTGAACCCACAGTGTTGATAGCATCGAGCTATCAAAAAACCGATCGAAATGAAGCGCTTGAAATAAAGCCAAATGAAGTGCAATCATGCACGAGTTAGCCTGGCTCGTTGTTGATTGGCTTACAAAACACGCCCGTTCCGTGTAGTTTAACTAACTAAAAAAAAAAATTAAAAGAAACTAATAAATTTCAAAACAGATGAAGCAGGTGACATAAATGGTAACTTGAAAGATATTCTTTTTTTGTAAAGAAACATTAATAGATATCATTTTTAAAATTTATAGAGTTTATATTCATCAAGTTTAAATTTTATATCAACCAAGCGTTTATAGAGTTTATATTCATTTAAGGATTTAGAGCGGTTATATCCATCCAAAAACATAATACTTTATATATCCAGGGATTTAGAAACTTTTTTATGAATCCATCCAAAAATGTAATACTTTATTAATACGAGTGTTTATAGAGCTTATATCAGTTTAAGGGTTTATAGAGTTTATATCCGTTCAAGGGTTAATTGAGTTTATATCTAATTTTTAAATCAAAAGTTTTATAGAATTTATATCTAAGGATTTATAAAGTTCACATCCACCTAGACTTTTCTAAACAATTAAAAATTGCTAGAGTTATTGCAATTTAACTAAATCACAAAATATCACCCTAGCTACTAAATATCACCCTTGTTACTAAATCGCGACGTTAGAATTTCTATTTGTTCTATCTCCATATTTTTGAGTTTTGAGATAAAACGATTTAAAAAAGAAAGACTTTAGGAGACGGCATATAAAATTTTTCTTACAATTTATGTTTTTTCCGCAACTTTTTACTTATAACTTAGGTACACAACACTATCAATAACTCAACTTTTTCAAAAAGTGAAGATAGAACAAGATAGTTCTAACGTCGCGAAATACCACCATATCTACTAAATATCACCCTATCCTCAAAATATGCAATTCGTGTATGAAGTTTTACTAATAATAATGAACTGGAAAACTTTAATGTATGGTTTAGAGCAAATAAACTATCCTTAAACTGTGAAAAAACTAACTACATCTTATTTCATAAAACAGATCAATCAATGTCTCTACCATTAAAAATTCCAGAGTTGCTCATTAACAACATAACAATAAAACGAGAAAAATATGCAAAGTTTCTCGGTGTTCAAATTGATGAAAATTTATCACGGAGAAATTATATTGGACACATTGAATCAAAATTATCATCTGCAATAGATATTTTATATAAATGTCGCCCGTTTCTTGATTTCTGTTCAAGAAAAAAACTTTACTTTAGTCTAATTCATAGTCATCTCACATATGCTAATATAGTGTGGGCTAAAACACACAAAACAAAATTAATCAAAATACAAGGCTTGTAAAACCATACTTGTAAAGCAATTCATTATCTAAGTAGAATGGACAATCCTTCTAATGCGATGACAAATATGAAAATTTTAAACTTGAAAAAACTTAATTTATATCAGATTCTTATTTTAATGTTCAAATATAAAAATAATATGCAACCAAATTCTTTTATAGACATATTTTCGTCATCATTTTCTCAAAGTTATAATCTGCGATCAAATAGCTTCCACAACTATTATATTAAAAAAGCTAAAACCCGTTTCTGAATTTTCAATTATGTCACAAGACCGCAAAACATGGAAAAACTTGAAAAATCAAAAATTAAAAGACTTAAATGGAATATCGTCGTTTAAACGGCAAGCAAAGCTGCATATTCTTAGTTTGTAAAAATGATTGCAATAAATAAAAAATTAAAAATTAAAAAAAAAAAATTAGAACAGTAGAAATAGTAATCACAAAGATAATTACATAATATTATTTCTAAATTTACTAGATATATACGAGATATACGCCAAATGGCGCTGTTAAGGGAATCTGTGAAAAGATTTTTTTTTTTAGTTTTATACCCAAAAATGCTGAATCTTCTTTGATTTCCCTTTTTATTTATTTATTTAAGAAAAATAAATAAATAAATTAAAAAAGTTTTGATTTTTTTAAAAAAATCTCAATACGCATTAGGTATTTTTATAATATGAAAAGCATTTGGCAATCGTGAGATTTTTCTTCAAAAGCTAAAATACTATAAAATAAAGAACAAGGTTGTAAATTGTTTCGAGGTTATTTAATGTTTAAGACCCATCAAAAATCATTCAAAAATCAAAAAAAAATTGTTTTATGTAATTCTGACACGAAATTTATCGCTAAACTCGGATTTGAAAACCATTTGAGATATAAATCGATTCCTTCGGTCTAGGTCCAATACATCGAAACGATGGAATAATAGATCGTTTCATGTATAAAAATATCCTGAAAGATGTTATGTTACCTCATGCTGAATGGAATGGAATATGCCAATAAAATGGGTTTTTCAGCAAGACAATGATCCGAAACACACTGCAAAAGTAGTCAAGCAGTGGTTTCAAGACAACCACCTATCCAAAGGATTCGCCACGAAAAATTGATAGCGAAATACAGCTTGGTCAACATTTTGTCGAGTTGCACTTGTTTGGTCCAGAAGGAAATCAACTTTTTTTAATACTTTTGATTAATTTATTAATTTACGTGTACAAATAATGAACTTTGTGATGAATAAAACTTGAAGAACTTTGTCTCTAAACAGTTACATAGTTATTTCTCTAAATTGAAAAAATGCAGCTTTTTTATATAAAAAAACTAAATTAGCATTATTTGGTTGCACTTGTTTTGTCCGATACTGTACACTAAAAGTTTGCCAATCGATTCAACTTAGCATGATATAAATAAAATTGTTGGTTATCGAATTGTTGACATTAAAATTTTGTTCGGTGTAATTAATTAACTGTTGCAAAAAATGTTTACAATCTAAATTAAATCTTTCATAATGTTTTCCTAAAAAAAAAAAGAATTTAGCTCAATGTTAAATATTTGCTGCTCTAACTGCAATGAAAAAATTGAATTTTATACTCCAAAGACATGTTCTGGGAAAAAAACTTTTAATGTAAATAATAGAATAGTTCATTCAATGCGCGGTCAAGGTTTTTCAGGATTAGAAAAATTTGTATCGTTAATGAACATTCCTAAACCTATGACTAAAAATAGTTACAACAAAATAATTAAATCCGTCTCTGATTGTGCTAAAATTGTCACAAAAGAAACAATGATTAATGCTGTAAAAGAAATTTGTCAACCTTCTTCAAATATTGTTGACACTGCAGTATCAGTTGATGGTAACTGGCAATGTTGTGGGTTTTCTTCATTAAATGGAGTTATTACAGCAATATCAATGGACACAGGTAAAATTCTTGATTGCAAGCTAATGAGTCGATCATACAAAGCATGTAATCTAAAATTAAAACTTAAAGAAAATAGTTCTTGTGTATATATCGATCTATCTCAAGAAGAACAATTTTAAAAATGTCTTAATGGTAAGACACAAAACCATAATGAAAGTTTTAATGGAACGAATTTGGAGTTAAGTGTATATGATGCTGTTTCAAATTTTAATTTTGGAAGAAAAGCAAGTATACTTTTATTTGAAAAGTTGAATATGATTTCTGGTATACTCTTCAAGGCTGTTCAACCATGAACAAAAAGTGTTTAATTTTTGCAGATTATCAAAATTGATGAACATCTAAAAAGCGACGACAAGTTATTCGTGGATGCCAAAAAAAAAAAAGATGACGCAGAGAATGACCAAGTAGGTTGTCTATATGATCGTGATTCTTGTTCATATAATTAACAGATTTTAAATTAAGTATTTGACATTTGATTATTTGGTAAAATTGTTAATGTAATATTTAAATGCTTTTTACTCAAATTGTCAATTTTTAACCTTTCGGCCATCCTATCTCATTAACCGCCAGATTTGCATGAAATTCTTACCAAATCTTTATTTCATCTTGTTGTACAATTGGAACTAAAAGTTTTACAATACTGTTAAGAGTTTTTGCTTTACAGAAGATTTAGTTTACAAAAATACATTTTTTTAAATATATCATTTTGAAAAATTCAGCATGGCTTTAATACTTTGGCTTTTAGAACAATTTTATTTCAGTTTTTAGATTACTATGTTGTTTATCATATCCTAAAAAATCATATCCTACATGCTTTTGGTTGCTGAGATAAAATGGTATCTTATATCTTAAACAGTAATAGTGTAATATATATTATAAACCGTAAACAATTTGTTTTTCAATAATGATAATCCAATTAAGTGTTTAAATATCCATTTAGAAACTCATTTGGATAATCATATCCATTTTAGGATTATTATAATTTTTGATTTATGTCAATAATTTTAGGAAAATTAATATAGGGGTAGATTAACATTATTTGACACTAGATGCTGAGAAATGTTTCCGAATAGTTTCAAGAAATTTTTTGTGTGATTTATGTAATCCATAATATTTTTCGTTTAATTTTAAATTTAGTAGTAGTTACCAATATATTAATATATAGGTTAAGATAGAGGGAAAGTATTTAATTGTAAAACACAATTTTTTTTTATTTTAGTCGTTATTTCTTTTTTGTGGTGCATGGGTATATGTGCGTAAAGATTACATGGGTATCTTACTTTTTCGAAATTTTGATGTCTTAACATGTTTAAATGATAGATAGCCTCTATTTTTTATCATTTTTTAAAGTTTTACAATTAATGAATATCAGCTTCTTTTGAACTATTCCATTTTGCCCACCCACTTGCAAAATGTAAAATTTTTGAAAATCTAGAGTTACTTTAGTTGTTGTAGCTTATTTAAAAAATTTTTTTGTTTTGTTTTTACGTTTTCTTTATCAAGAAATTTATAAAAAACACTGTTAACTATGACTAGTTTATCCGTTTTTTAAATGACCCAACATGCCCCGCTCTACCCTAAAATCCTTTTATCGAATAAAGTTTCATAAGCTTTGTATCATATGAAGTGCACCATTTTGTATGAATATCATTGTTTTGTATAATTTTGACATAACTGATACTTTTTTCATTTTCAAAAAAAAATTATGTATAAATAAATAAATATATATATATATATATATATATATATATATATATATATATATATATATATATATATATATATATATATATATATATTTCTCTTCCTGATGATCCAGCAATGGTGAAACTTCAAGTCGAAGATAAAAGTCAGATAAGTGTTTTTTACTAATTTATATATATATATATATACATTATTTACAATATGACTTATAATATAATACTACAATATGACTTATAATATAATATTTGTCCCATCCATTTTATTATGCATGCCGCCTACCGTTTGGTCAAAATGTTTTAATTCAATTATTTTACATTAATACTAAAGCGTATACACATACGTATATAAAAAAAAAGTTTCCGAATTACTATGGTAGGCTTTAAACTAATTAGAAAAAGAAAACATCAAAAAATTTTAGAATTTGTTTTAGTATAAAATATTTCATTTTTTCTTTTAATCTGGTGTTCCACTAAATGATACCATTCTACAATAATGCGCGTTCGTTTATAGGTTTAGTTAATAGTGTTTTCGAGTATATTTTGAAAGTGAGTGTTTTAGAAATATTTGTCTTAAAATTAATTGTTTTGTAAGTGTTTTTTATCTATTAATTTAAAAAATTTTTATAAAATTTGTTATCAGACTTTTTATATCGGATATGTTATATTTTTACGTGAGCAAATTTTATTTAATTTAATTTGTTTTATTTTATTGAATATATTTTATTTAGTATTTTATTAAACACTCTCTGAAGTCATATTTACAAGGTAAATAAATGCTATCATAATTACAAGATTAAGGATACAAAACTTTTTGTCACATTGAAAAACTTTTGCCTTTTTTTTGTCAACTTTGTTTAGTTCGATAAGATATAGATCCTCTTCATGCAACAATATCTTTGTAGAACATATTAGGACAATAAAATTTGGCAGCGAATCAATTAAACATCAGTGCACCAATGCTTGGAACAATCTCCCTCATTCTTTTAAAACTGAAAACTTTATTTCTCGATATAATTTTCTCAATAAAATAAAAAAACACTATTTGGATATCTACTAGAATAATAACATCAATAAAATCAATATATCACTGTTAATAGTCTTATTAAAAACACTCTATCTTGTATATTTTATTTATTTTATCTTTTTTTTTTTTTTTTAGGAATCTTTACATTTATGTACAGCTTTTTTGTCGTCCTTGCACAATGATTGAATGTGTATGTGCGTATGCCTGTGTGGGTATATGTATACGTGTGTGGGTATATGTATGTGTGCAAATGTGTGCATATGTGTATGTATGTGTGTTGTGTGTGAATGTGTATGTATATTTATGTATGTGCGTATGTGGATAAGTATAGAAATATTTAAATATACCATTGTTATTATTATTATTACCTTTATTCTTATTAATATCTGATTGATTGAGATATTATAATATCTTATCGAACAAACGAAGTCGAAAATTGTACTGTTTGTATCTATAGTTACAAACGGTGCAATTTTTGACAAGTAATTTTGTGTTACCCTTGGTATCATTAAAAGCTAATATACAGTTAGTCAGCGATTAAGTTGTTGCAATAACAATTTTAAGAAAACAATATGAGCTAACTACACCGTAAAATATTTGCTAACTGACCATAAACTCTTTTTTATTCAGGGCCATCCCGAGGAGGAAGGGGGCGTAGGGTTTCTAACCCCCCCCCTCCCTTACGAATTTTATTAGTCGGTAAATTAGACACTGGAGTCGATGAAATAGGTTCTATAGTTGGCAGTCGGCAAATGTTGGCCAACGAGGAATTTAATAATACGTTGTGGATTGAATGCTCTTGTATTTTAAAAAATCTGGTAAGGTATATGCAATTTTTGAAAAGTAAATTAAGTAAGATAGGTAATATTCTTTTATCAAGATAAAGGTTTAATTTATATACATTTAAAATATTGATTTTATTAAATAGTGTTTGTGTGTGCATGAAACGATCTACTTCTGATATTATTCTTTTAGCCTGCTTTTACTTACTATTTTTTACTTTTGTTGGATTAGTGTTGCATCAAATTACATTTGCATTATTTAAGTAGTATAAAAAACATGTACTTTTTTCTGATTTATTTAACAATAAATAAAAAAAGTGTATGTTTTTACCCAAATACCCAGATTTTTGTATATTTCATTTTTAACTACATCCATGTGATTTCTCCCGGTTACATTTTTATCGAGAACCACACTTTTAGTTTTTTTACACTTTTAGTTAGAAAGATGGAAGAAGTGAATTGAATTTAGTTGATATTTAAAAATAATTTGTTAAATTTAAACGATTGAGTAAATTAGTCAATTTCTTTGTTTACTGTTCAAAATAGTATATAAATATCTTTACTGGAACAAAAAAAATTGGTATCATTTGCAAACAAAATTTAGTTTAAAATGTTAGAAAAGTTATTTAAAACATTTAAATAAGTGAGAAACAGAAGTGGTCTCAAAATTAATTCTTGAGGGACATCACAGGTAATTGTCTCCGTTTTCCCAACATCATATATTATGTACTGTTTACTATTAGTAAACAGTATATGTTATATGACAACATCATATATTATATACTGTTTACTAACTCTAAAACTGGAACAAGTTAGTATCTTTATACCATAACTTTTAAGTTTGGCTTAAAAGATTTGATGATTGACGGTATTAAAAACTTTACTATATCTATGAATATACGTAAGTTTTACTTGTTTCCATTAAATACTTTAAATATATTATGAACAAGGTAAGTGATTGCATAATTGGTGGAATGACCAGATTTAAACCAAAAATGTTTATGGTAAAAAATATTTACATTAAAAAAAAAAAAGTCTATTATACATAATTCTCTCTTACATTTTAGAAAAACAAGTTTTACTCTAAGATTGGTCTTTGATTGGTTTATAATTTGAATATCAGTAGGATCATCTGATTTTAAATTTGGAATGATCTATGCAACTATGATTTTCCGGAAAAAACACCTTTTGACATCTAATATGGTATCCACAAATAAGAATATCTAACTTCTAAAAAAGAAGGTATAATCTTAAGAGGTAGCATTAATTATTATTGCGGCCGTGGCGCAGTGGTTAGAGCGCTTGCTTTATAAGCAAGAGATCCAGGTTCGAAACGAGTCTTGGACATATTTTCGTGTCACGGTAAGGAAGGAGGCGTGAACTTTCTGGTTAAATGCACATCCGCGGTGCTCTGTGACAAGACCGTTAGGTCTTCTTGGGGCACCTAAATAAAAGTATTAAAAAAATTATATCTATTTACTGTGCCTTCCTCAAATCTAACCGAACTACAATTCTAGGTAAACATACCGTTCTCAATAGTTTAAAAGCCTACAAAGTTTCAAAGCTCATTAAAATAGAATAAGATTATGAAGTACGTAACTCACTTCGGATAAGCATAAGAAAACAGATGATATTTGACTCCTAAGATTCATTTAAATACAGATGAGAAGTTTTTAATTATTTTAAATTCTTAAGCTATTAGAGATTTCTATAGGATTTCATAGACTATATGTAGTCTCTATGATAGAGGAGTTGAGTTCTGCTATCGAAAGTTTTCTTACTCTTAACTCATTTTTTTGCTTTCTGGTAACTTTTAACTTAAACAGATGTTGCATGCTTGTTGAAAGTAAATTTGTCATAAAAAAATAAAAATAAAAAGAAGAAACCATTGAGAACAGTTAAGATCAAAGCTTGATTAGAAAGCAATAATTGTTTTCTAATCAAGATTTGATCTTACGCAAAAAATTTACGTTCTTAAGACAACTACTGTTTTGAGCGCGTCACATTTTTGCGTACTTTAACGAGCGCTATTAAATAGAAAAAGATTTGAAACATTTTTCCGGTTCAAATGCCTTAAGCATTCAAATAAAAACAGGACTTAGTTATAAACTTAAAAGGTCATTTCTCTAAAAACGCTCAATATGGGTGCTTTTTTATCGTTCAAAGAAAATATCAACTAAGTTTGTCGCCGTAGCAGCATTGAAGCGCAAAATAAGCGAGTAAAATAAGCATGGTACACATTTTACTTATAACATACCTGCCTGATAATCTTTAAGTAAATGCCTTTATTTAATAATTTTTAGGCAGTGTATAATAGCCTATAGTTAATAGGTGTATAATAGTGTATATTAATAGCCTATTATTAATAGGTGACTCTTAATGCATTGAGACTTACGTTTACATTTTACCAAATAATTCGTTTAACAAGATCTTTTATGTCTCCATATTTAAAAATTTTAGACTGAAGTTCAGTGCTTAGAAAGTTTCTTTAAATAAGTCTAAATCGTATAATATTTGGTTTAAGAGATTTAATTATTTGGAATTTATATATTTGTATACAAAGATGAATGCAGTTAATATGGGGTTAATAAGTTCAATTAGTATAAAAATAATAAGTAGTATGTGGCCGGCCCTACCCATTTGGCATTAGGTTCTAAAACTTTTAGAAATTTAAATGTAATTTGAAATTATAATTATAAATTACTTTTAAATGTAATTTTAAATTATAAGAAATGCCATATTTTCATATTCTATTTAAAGAGTGAATGTTTACGGTTTTTAAAACAATAATTTTTACCTGTTGCTTTAAATTTTAAACATTCTTTAGCCAATTGCGACATTAGTCACAATTTTAAAGCCTTAAATCTAAGCTTCAAAAAAACTCTGTGAATGTATTCATTCAAAATTCTATTTAAGAGTCAAAGTGCACACTAAGACTTATCCCGAGACATTCTAAAATGTTATTTTAAAATACATCTTATATTAACCTGAAAGTTCAGGCTTTATCTGTGATTGTTTTATGTGAAAGACAACAAGAATTTAAAATATTATTAAAAGTAACTTTCTCACACATAAACATGGATATACAAGAAAATATATGTGCATAAGTACATACAAAAATATATATGTATGTATATATGTATGTTTGTATGTATGTATGTTTGTATGTATGTATGTATGTATGTATGTATGTATGTATGTATGTATGTATGTATGTATGTATGTATGTATGTATGTATGTATGTATGTATGTATGTATGTATGTATGTATGTATGTATGTATGTTTGCATGTATGTATGTATGTATGTATGTATGTATGTATGTATGTATGTATGTATGTATGTATGTATGTATGTATGTATGTATGTATGTACATACAAAAAGTATACGCAAAATTTTATCAATAGTAAATTCAGATTTGTGTGTCAAAAAAATCCAGAATGACATAAATAAAGCATTTGAATGGACTCTGGTTGCTGAAGTTCAACATAAATAAGTGTGTTGTGATGCAATATGGCTCCACCTATAAAAATTATCACTTTTCATTAATGGTACACAGTATCATGATACTAAGTCTGAACGAGGTTTTGGAGTTATATTTTCTACAAATCTTAAATGGAAAGATCAAGTAATTATAGGAATTGGGAAAAAAAATCAAATGCTGGGACGAATAAAGATATCAATTGCAAGTTTTGGTTGTCAACTTATAAGATCGTTTTATTTAGAATTCATTCTTTCAATTCTTGAGTTTGCAATTCTGATTTGGTCCCCTTATATGAAAGGAGACTGTAATGCAGTTGAATCATTTTTACAATACTTTTAATAATAAAAACAATGATAATAAAAATAATAATAGTAATAATAGCTATAATATATAATAATAATATAAGATAACAAGTTAATAAAAATTATAGTAATAGTAATAGTAAGTTTAAAATAGTTACAATGAAATATTTTAAAATAGTTTAAAAAAGTTACAATGAGCAAAAAAAATAGTAATAATAAATATTATAATGGTAGTTATAGGCATAAAATTATTTATAATAACAAGTTAATGATTTGTTAAGATTGTGTCACTAATTTTTGAATATAATATAAGGAATAATAAGCGAAGACAACACATGGACCATAAACACATAGATTAAAGCACATTTAACATACATTAAAAATAAGCATGTTGAATTTATAATTTGCAGGTTATAATAATAATAAAATAAAAAAAGAAACAAACCAAAAATACTGATTGTAATTGTAGTAATAACGAAAAGAAATAAAAAAAATATTTTAATAGTAAGGATTATGTCTAAAAGTTAAAATAAAATATTTTCAGAAATTTTTAAAATTGATCTTGTTTAAGATTAAGAAAAGATATTTTAAGAAGTGGATTTTTAGACTCAAAATTTCAAAATGCAAACAAGGCTTTTGTTCCATTCTCAGACACACTGATAAACTGAAAAATATAAAGTTCACCATTCTTCTGGGTTTTAAAAGATGGTACATTTAGTTTTCCATTGTATATATTTCTAGTAGAGTAGGGATGTACTAGTCTACTTTATGTAAACAAGTTTTTAATGGAAGATGGTAAATTTTTATTTAAGGTGCCCAAAACAAAAAGAAGATTAGCATACTTTACTAACACTGGAGTTAGTAACAAATGCTAATCTCTTTAGTAGTGTAAGTTTTTTGAAGGACTCTGATGTATCTGATTTAAATGGTTGGAAGTTTTTTATTCTAATGGATTGGCACTGAGATGATAGTAACTTGTTAATGCGATATTTTCCAACTTGACAAAAATAGCTAAGATGAAATGAGAATAATGCAAAGTAAATATTCTTAAACACTGAGCGACTAAAAGGCTTAGGCTTGACAAACCTGACTGAGAAAAGAAAAATGGGGAAATTGATAGCATTACACAAACTTATGCATGGTATTGACAAGATAAACAGAGGAAAATGTTTTCCACTTGTTAAAAACTGTTTAAGGGGGCATTACTTTAAATACCACTAAGAGTTTGCTAAACATCCTTTGAGGGAACATTTTCTTTTAACAGAATTACAATTATATGGAATTTACTTCTGATTAAAGTTGTAAAAGTAAAGTGGGCTAAATGTTTCAAAAGATTGCTTTTTACGACAGCAATTACTCTTGATTGCTTGCAATCAAACATAATTGCTGTCATAATGTGTGCAACAACGTTTTAAAAATGTATACATTTTTGGATATATTTTAGCTAATCTTTTTTCACCGAAAAGAAAATAAAAAATGAAAAAAAATGGAAGATCTTGATTCAACACAACTTATTTATTCTGAAAAAGAACCTTCTGCTGATTCTTATGACATTAGAAGAAAGGTAATTGTTAAATAGTGTTATTCTTTTTGTTTAATTTAAAAATTTAGATTTTTTTTGAAACAGTATTTAGTATTAAACTATTTGTTATGTAATTTATCAATATTTATTTGCAATGAATGATAAAATATAAGCAGAAAGTATAAAATACTTTTGTGAAATAAATATGTTTTAACATTTGATCATGACTTTATAAAATGTCTATCAGTAAGTTTTTAATGCTGACTCTTGGAACTTTTTCTGATTTATTAAATAAAGAGATTTTACAGTTTTCTTATCATAGAAATATATTTATACATGTTATTTTGTGTGTATTTATTTGATGTTAAAAAAAAACTCATTTTTCAGCTTTTTAACTAGAGCCTGACATATTTCTCTGAAATTTTTTGTGACATTTAAGACACATGTCTATAGCAGACTTCCAGATCTTCCAACTCTCACGGTTTTACTTTGAGACTCACAGTTTTATAACAAACCTCACAGTCTCATGGTTGATCCAAAATTCTCACTGTAAATTTAAAAAATTTTCCGAAGAACTTTTTTTTTCAATTTACTCTTAATATTTTAGCTTAAAATAATAAAAATATATATTCTGAAAAAGATTGTGATTACATCAAAAACTAATGAATATTAAGTGAACAAAACAAATCATAAAACCGGCTTATAAATAGCTTTAAACATGAGTTTTTTTATATTATAAATCAAATCCAAATTTTTAAAAATGGCGTCAAAGCAAACATATAAATGCAAATTTAACTCAACATGGTGCCAAGATTACCCTGTTAGGGCTGTTAAAGGTAATATTTACCAATTTTACTGTGTTCTGTGTGTTAAAAAACTAACTTGTCATCATCAAAGAGTTAAAGATGTATCTGATCATTGTAAAAAAAAACGGTCACAAAGCAAATGTTATTGCATTAAAAAAGCAAACTTCTTTAAATAACTTTTTAAAAACTGACACAACATTAGATAATCAAGTAATTAATGCACAAAATTTCTTTAGCCACCTCCAATCATCTTACATCTCTTTTTAAAGAGGTTTTTCCAGACAGTAAAATTGCCAAGAGGTATGCAGCAAGTCGAACTAAAACAATGGCTATTATAAACGAATCATTTGCTCCACATTGTCGAAATTACATTGTAGAACATTGTAAAGTTCATCCATATTCCTTAGGCACAGATGGATCGAATGACTTTGGGATTGATAAGATGAATCCTATATGTATCAAAATATTTGATGCTAACCGCTCAAAAACAATAACATGTCATTTCTTTGATATGTGCTTAACATCTGGAGTTGATTGTGCAAAGGCTGCTGTTATCTTTTCTTCTATAGAAAAAAAACTTGAAGTATATGAAATTCCATGGGAAAATTGCATAAGTTTAAGTGTTGATAATACAAACTCTATGATTGGAAAAAGAAATTCATTTGCATCAAGATTTTTATTATTATCTTTATTGGTGGCTGCCCTTGTCACACTTAGCTGCTAGTAAAGCACATGATGTTTTTTGTGATTATATTGCATTAAATGTCGAAAATGTTATGATTGACTTGTACTATTGGTTTAATAAGAGTGCAAAACAAAAAGGCATATTGAGAGAGTACTTTGAATTTTGTAATCAAGAATATCAAGGCATTCTAAAGCATCTATCAGTTAGATGGCTATCTTTAGAGAAATGTATTTCAAGAGCTATTGTCAAGTATACAAGCCTGAAAACTTATTTTTCAAGTGAAAGTTTTGCTGATGAAAGGTTTAAGCGTTTATATGACAAATTTCATAATCCAATTTTGGAACCAGCAATCCTTTTTTTAACCTTTGTTTTTACATTTCAATCTACTATTGCAGCAAGAAGAGCCAACAATGCATTGTCTAAAATCAGCAATGGAAAGTCTAGGCAAAAAGCTTGGAGTTCTAACAAAACAAAAACTCAGGCAACTCTTTGAAACAGGAGATATTTCACAAAAACAGTAAAAAGAATTTCATGATGCTGCTTACTATTTTTTTAAGTCGTCTCTTAAATATATTAAGCACAAATTTCCTCTTAATGACGATTTAATTGTTAATGCTGGTTGGGTGGATGTTTTAGACCGTGAAAACTCAAAGTGGGAGCAAGTTCAGTATTTTTATGACCGGTTCCCACACTTGATGAATGGTATCAAACCTGATGAATTGTATGAGGAGTTTAGCGATTATCAGATTTTAAAGAACAATGATTTTGATGATAATGTTTTTGAGGAAGCTAAGATACCTGAAAAGATTCTTGATGATATTGGAGGTGAACCTTTGTTTCACTACAGAATTGACGTTTTATGGTACCATATTTCAAAAATGGTTATTCCCAACACTTTAGTTAAACGTTTTAAACTGCTACCAAAATTAGCTGAAATTGTTCTCATTATTCCCCACAGTAACGCTGAGTTAGAACGATTGTTTAGTATTGTAAAAAAAAAAAAAATGTCTTGAGAGATCAGCATTAAAGTTGGACGGGACATTATCAAGTATTTTAGCTATGAAAACAATGTTTCCCGAGGCTACTATACCGTGTTTTCAATGGAAACCATCTGGACAGCTGTTAAAAACATCAAAAAAAGCAACAAAAATGTACAATGCTAAACATAAGGAATAAATATTATTTATTTATTTATAAAATGTAACTTTTCATTCTATTTTAATTTTTCTTGTTTGAAAAAAAGCCTTTTTTTTTTTAATTTTACGCTTCCTAAGGTTTTTTTTAATGAATCTCAAGGTTTTAAAAAAAAAAGGTTGGAAGGTCTGCTATAGCAAGCATTTACTTCAAAAGGACAGCATTAATATTTTGAGATTTGTGTCTTCATTTTTAGATAAAATAATTTTTTGAATGTTTTGAATTTTTTTCAGTTTTGTTCTTCTAATAATATGCAGAGCTTATAAGGTCGCAATGCGTGTAACGTGTTAAAAATTAATTTATTTAATATATATATATTTTTTTGTCACACAAATATTAATTTGTTTTATAAAATCAAGATTATGTACAGCAAATCATCTTAAACAGTTGACTTTATTTCATATTCTTTAGCTAATATACTGCCAGTTAATCGTGATTTTGCTTTTATACATTTATTGTAGATATTTAATTTTGAAACTCAAAGTGTATGGTGTATTTGAAAAACTTTTATATAATTAAATGGGTCAAACTTCAAAGAGTCAAAACAAGGTTATATTGTCTCTACACGGAAAAATGTTTTGAGTAGCGTACCTCAAGGATCTATGCTTGGGTCATTATTATTTTTAAAATTTTTTAATAAATTACTTTATTGCCTTTCAATTGTAACAAAACTTTATACTGGTTATACAAAGTTTCTATCAACAGTTAAAAAGAAATAAAAGTTTGCTACTTTCTTAATATTAACACACTTAAACCTACTGCAGTCATTTTAAAAGTTTTCGAAAGTTTAAAAGCTTGCATTGGTGCCAAAATAAAAGAAAGTATTTTTTAATGCTGTTTCTAATTATCTTGTTTAAACTAACAGTTTAAACAATGATTTTACTGATAAAATAATTTTAAATATTTTTTAATGATTTAAAATATTTAAAATATTTAAAAAGTTATCATTTTATAACTGTAGTAATTGAAGTCTATTGAATGTGTCTGAGCATGCCATCAGAATAAAATTTGAAATATTTTTTGAGTCGCTATAATTTATCATTAAAATTAAATAAAAACCAGGCTTTACCAGGCCTTGTTAAGAAGCATTACTTTATTTGAATTTTATGCACAAAAATGGCAATTTCACCTGTGTTAAGCAGTTTACGCAAAAACTTTTTTTATATAGTTTATTTAAACAGTCTTTTAAAACCGTTTATGCGGAACACATTAAGCTGTAATTAATTGTTATAAAAAACATTTGTGGAATATTTTTTTATCAGATAAAAAACCGATAGATAAATGAACTTTTTTATATTTTCTTTTTTTTAAAAAAACTTTGTTTTTAATTTACTTTATTAAATTTAAATCAAATTTATTATTAAATATTATATAATATATTATATTATTAAATATAAATTTATTTTATTAAATTTAATTCAAATTCTTTTTAAAATTTTAAAATGCTCTGTTTTACAATTTTTTTTACTGCTAAAATTTCAAAACTATGTTAAAAAAAAAAAAAATTTAATAAATTTAATTCAAGTTACTTTAAAATGTTCGTATTATATATAACTTTTTTTTTTTATATTTCAGTTTTGAATTTGCTTTTTAAAAAAAGTTTCTTCATTATTATTAATTTTTTGAATTGACGATAGACCGAATGTCGATTAGAAACGATTAACTAGTTAATGAATAGTATGCGAAGATTTTGTTAAAGCCAAAATGTTTGAAAAAAAAGTTGATAGTTTTTATTTATTTTTTGACTGTTAAAGTGATCCCTAAGTGCCGAGACAAGTTGTGTCCATATCATAAAAAATCCTTGAAAAAAAGTTTTATGTTAATCAAACTTTCCAGAACAAATTATTTATCAAGATATTAGCAAAAAACTTAATAATTTTTAATGCCATTTTAATTTTCTCTAAGGTAAGTTCTGGCTCTTTAATATTTTTTTTTTAAATACTTGCGCTTTTGTAGTTAATAAATGATGCCAATACAAAAAAGTTCTTTCATGTAACTTAAACTCAAGTTGTAAATGTTATGCTTGGGTTTTCCCTTTGCAGTCAATTTTTATGTAGAAGAATGTCTTATAGTTTACAAAACTTTTATAACTAAATAAGAATAACATGATCAATAATTAAATGCTTTAAAAGCCCAATTTATATTTATTTTATTTTTAAAATAAAACTAATATTAAAATTATACTGATATTTTTTAAAAACAAGTTCTGGTTATAACTTTTTAAAACTGAATATATATATATTTTTTTATGGATTTAGTAAGAAATATCAAAAATATATTAGGTTTCATGGTAAATGAAAATGAAATATTTTAATGGAAATTAAAAAAAAATACAAAGCAGAAAAGCGGTAATATTCGTTTAGTTACAGTTTTTATTTTATCAAGTCTCCAGTTGAACTAAAATGTTTTAGGTAGCATGAACATTTTTTTATAAAAGAGGGAAACCCAATCTAGTTGTGTTGTTGTGTAAATTTAAAACATGTAACTGACATAATAAAACTCTTAGCAATGTAAATATCTTTACTGAGTAAAGTTACAATAACTCGCGTTATGCTTTTGGGGATTTCCATTTCTGTGCGTAATTTTTTATTTTTCTATGTTTTAGCAATTAAAAGCTTAGACTTTCAGCAATACGCATACTATTATGATTTTCTTAAAAAACATTTTTAACAAAAATATTTTTATCATATTTTAGGCTACCTGAATAAATTAAATATATATATTTTGATCATATTGTTTTTTTTGCGTAATAATATTGCTACAGTTTGAAAATAAACAACAATTTTCAAAACGTTATACTTTAACTAGAAATAATTGATGACTGTCATTTCTCATCAAAAATATATTAAATATGAGTTGTAGAAGTATAATGTTTCACTTAAAATACTCACAAGCAATTTATTTTCTTAAAACTATCTACATGAAATTATCAAATTCGCAACTTCCATGCGTGACTTCCGTGCGTGATTATTCATGAATTGCATTTAAACAATTGCTGTGGCTCTATGATACATAATGCAATCCTGTAACTTTCTGTAAAGCTTTACTAATGTTCGAAACATCATTTTAAAATTTATATAAAACCCTGAATAAAAATAATAATAACTATAAATGTGTGTTTAGATGTCTGATGTTATGTTGAAATAGTCTGTAAGCAATCTTTTCTTTCATTATTCTCTCTTTTTCTGTGAAAGCTATAAAGATATGCAAAATATGCAATTTCTGAAATTAACTGTTTACGACACTATTCCTTTTTTTTCTTTTCAATACTATTCATGAAATTCATTTGCTACACTATTGCTTTTTTTTGTTTTTGACACTATTCATTAAATTCATTTGCGACACTATTCCTTTTTTTTGCAACATTAGGCCTTTTTAATATATTCAACACTACTCTGAAGTTCATTTTTCGACACTATTCCTGTCATCCGCTGAAACTTATATTTTTTGAGGAATTAAAGTTTATTTATATAGTAACTAAAATTTGAGTTTTCTGTTCTGTGCATGATTCCGCTTCAAACTTGATTTATTCTTTGTTAACATTACTAATGTATACCATTTTTTGTTTACAAAATATTTATATGTTAGAATTAAATAAGAGCAAATTGGAGATCGTCAGTTTTATTATTACGAAAATAATAGACAAAACATATAGGAGTTTCCGTGCATGATTTTTTGGAAATGCCCTTTTCCATTACACAGCAAAATCTTATAACAAGGCCTGCATTATGACATTTTGGTTTAAATACATGTTTAATTTACAATTTATAATAATAACAATTTTAATAACCATTTTTTGTGGGTTATTTAACTAGTTACGTATTTTTGGCAAGGAAATAAAATAAGAGAAGGCCGATGGGTGGAAAATAAAGTTAAGTGTGGTAATAAAACTTGGGATTTTTTGCTTACCAGGCTAGCACTTTACCACTACATCACTATCACATGTATATTTGAAGTTAACAAGTTCCTTAAATAAAGTATATTAGTTAAAATACCTTTAACCTAAAATAAATAGCTGTTTATGAGCAAAGAAATGAAATAAAAAATAATTTTTTAAAGCATTATGGAAACTTAATATAGTCAACCTTACCATTTCAGGGACTATTTCATCCCTAAAAACTCTGGTTCATTGACTCAAAAAATTTGTAAAAAAAAAATTTTGTGCCTAAGGAATTCTTAAAAATTGATAGGACTTCTCATCTCTACTTAAAATGAAATATAAGTTTAATAGTTAAGTTAGGTAAATATTTTATTTATGTTTATTTGTTTATATTGTGCTTATTTTATTTTTAATGTACAAAAGTTTCGTCTCAATTGGTTATTTTTTTACAAAAAATAAAGTTTTAATTCACATTTAAGATACATAAATTTTTTTTAGTTGATCCTTATAATGTTTTTTATATTACTGTCTCAATTGGTTACACTTTTAAAATAAACATGTATTTAAAAAGTGTAACTAAATGAGGCATAATGTAACATAAAAATTTTATAAGGATTAGTTTTAAATAATATTACATATAATATTATAAAAAGATAATATAATAATATATAATATTATAAAAAAATATGTCCCTTAGTTGAGAAATAAAACTTTATTTACTTTTTGTGAAAAAGTGTCTCCAATGTAGACGAAACTTTTGCACATTAAAAATAAGTAAAAATGATAAATAGCAATATGGTGATGACAAGCAAACATTTATTGTCTTTATTTAATTATAAGTAGAAAAAAATAGTATCTTTGTTACCAATTGTAACTAATTTGAGACATAAAAAATGTTAAAGGCAAAAGCACTTAAAAATTATTTTAAGGTGCTTCTGTAGTCAAACTAGCATTATACTTGATCCACTTGACATTAATTGCTAAATATTTAGAGAAGCATAAGATTTTTAAAAATTATCATTAATAAAAGAATTTATTTTTTGGACTCTGATGCAAGATGTTTCTTTTTATGATAAAAATCTGGCACCATTTTTACCATAAAAAGAAACATCTTGCATCCAACTGAATGAATTATTAAGTATGATTTGTGGCCGAAATATTAATCCATCAGCAAAAAAATAGTAGGTAACAATTGTATTTTTTTTCTTATAGTAAAACTAAGTTAAACATTAGAGTATAGTAAAAATTAAAATGAGTAAACATTAGAACTGCCTTTTTTTAAAAAACTAAAAAATGCAGTTCCAGACAGTACCAGACAAATCAAGAAATAAAATCAAAAATCAAAATTAAAAAAAAAAAAAAACAGATTAAAAAAATCAAGATTTATAAAAGCACTTAAAAACACATAATCCAGGGCTCAAAATAGCCGCCGGACATTGAACATTGTCTGGTAAAAATGACATCTATCAGTCATTGTGTCCGACCCATAATTTGTTTGCATTTATCTTAAAATCATTTTAGTTGTTCCAAAATTATTATTAAATTCAGTAGTATATATAAACTTCATTTTTTGAACTTTTTTAATTTTTATACAAAGCAGAAAATAAAGTTTCTATTTCAGTATTTGTTTTATTTTTTGTCTGATGGTTTTTATTTATTTCAAATGAATATTTTAGCTTTTAAAAACCCTTTTGAATTTATTTTATAAAAACTTTAAAGTAAACATTTTCTTAATGCTTATAGAAACCAGTACTTTTTATTACACTACCAAATTTGAGTTATGTTATGTAACGTTTGCTTTTGTGCTAAAGTTTTTTTCTATTAAAAGTGTTTAAAAGTAATCATAGAAAAAGTTTAAAAAGATTTATCAAAAAATTGATATTTATATAATGTAATGTATAATATTCTTTGATAATTTAAATAAACGCTGTTGCTCGCACAACGGTACCATCGCTTTAATATTTTTCTTAAAGTCACGGTAGTGATTTCTTATTGGTTGATTTTTTTTTCTTTTATTTAAAAAATGCATGTCCAAACCAAAACCTTTAATTGATGTATGTGCACTGCCCCTTAATTGATGCATGTCCACTAGGGTACATTGAAAAACAGAAATTTTTTAAAACTGGCTTGTAATAGCTCTAAATATATGCAATATAATAAATTATCACTGGATTTAAAAAATTTTCGGAAAGATTTTTTTATAAAACAATCATTATTTTCAAACTTTTTATAAAATTTCACTTCTTTTGAACCAGGTTGACCTACTTTTGAAGAATTTTTTTTCTTCCCAGAATATTAGGGCCCTTTAAATGTTCAAGGGGCTTAAGGCACCTCAAAAAAAAAAATTTTTTTGAAATTTTTTGTTAATCAAGTGATATTTTATTATATTGCATATATTTAGAGCTATTACAAGACAATTTAAAAGAAATTCTGTTTTTCAATGCACCCTAATGTCCACTGTGCCATCCCTAAATCAGTCGAGGTATGTGCGCTCCACTTCGCATATCCCTAAATCAGTCGATATATGTACACTGACTACGCCTATCCCTAAATCAGTCGATGTATGCGCGCTCCACTTCGCATATCCCTAAATCAGTCGATATATGTACACTCACTACGCCTATCCCTAAATCAGTGGATGTATGTACACTCACTGCGCCTATCCCTAAATCAGTGGATGTATGTACACTCAGTGAGTGTACATGCAGACACAGTGAGTAACATACTGCACCTATCCTTATATCAGTCGATGTATGTAAATAACAAAAATCAATGTAACTTTCGATATACAAAAATAACAATAACTTTCAATGAAAAATAGTTAAAAAACATTTAAAAACATTTTTCTTAGTGAAGGACTCGATCCCGGATCACTATGAAAGATGAACCAATGAGATACCACAAAACTAAAGAGACAATGTAGAGTTGTAATTATTTTTAAATTTCTACAAATAAAACTTTTAAAATCAACTAATAATATTCGCAGCCGTGACTTAAAATAAACCAATCAAACTTTACTACTGTGACTTTAAGATAAAAATATAAAGCAATGGTACCCTTACGCTAACTGCAATGTTAAATAGCATGGGTTTATTGTAAAAAACTCTTAGAATTAATTTGTTACTTTATTTAATGAAGTAATAAGTAAATACTAACTGTTTGGACATATTTATAAAATATGGGTTTTGGTAAATTTAATCAACACCGACCTTTTCTATGCTTATTCCTTACTTCAATATATTTTAGTAAGCTGCAGAAAATTAACTATATAACTATATATATAAATATACATATAGAAAAACTCTACTTATCGTTTTTTTTTAAAGCTATGAAAAAAAAAAAATTAATTAACTTTAAAAAGCTTTAAACATTTTGATAGCAATTGCGCAAATCGCTTGTTGATAAATATTTATCAACAGTTTGGATATTAGTACCTATCTAAATAATATTTAGAATACCTGCTTAAAATGTGTTAATTAAATACCATTGGTTTAACAAATTTCAAAAAACATGAAATGACAAGTCTATTCCACTCCGATCATTTTAATAATTTTGCTTTATTTCAATAAATCTTAAAAAAGAACCAAATATAAAAATCTTTGTTTTGAGTTAACGATTTATGTTCAATAATTTATAACTTCTATAAAAAACAGAACAAAAAAAAAAAAAAAAAAAAAAATTGGGAAGTAACTTTATGCACTTTGGCATGCTTTATCATCTTTTAATACTGTTTAATAAAAATAATGACTTGATAAACTTTATAAAATGGCATGTAAATGCTATAAATCAAAATTAAGGAGATATTGACAAAAAGAAGTTTTCAAGTAAAAGTAAATCTGTAAAATTTTATATAATTTATATAACTTGAAATTTACATGTTAGATATTTGCACAAACTTTTGTTCAAATACATAAAATACAAATGATTACAGATTGTGGTTTTAAAAAAATGCCTAATAGCTTTGTAAAATAAAAGATATTTTTATGTACACATTTATTAATAAAACAACAATTTTCAATAGTTTTCAATTGTATGAGTATATTAAAATTATAGAAATTAAAAACGCCACATGTATTAACTGGAAGTCAATTTCCTTATACATTATAACAAAACAAAATAATTTAAACAAAAGTTTTATTTACAAAACAAATTTAACTACATCTGCATCATCAATTAACATTTGGTAGATTAACCAACTACAAAAATACTAATTAAGGTCAACTATAGGATCTATAAAATTAACTTCTTGTCAAGATACAATTTCAATACATCACCTATAAAACAGAACATGTTTCATTAAGTAAAACATTAAAAAAATTAAACTTTAGTAACTTTAAAAACAGAATAAAAATTAAAGAATACATACAATTTACAAATAAAAGTATATTCAGCAACTATATCATTTATAATGATAATAGAAGATTCAAAGATATTTTAGAAAATTATAAAAGTTGAATAGGAAATATAGCGTGCAGATCTACAATGCCTCGTGATTATTAGTTAAAAGTGAGTTGATTCTTCCAATATTATATGGAATATAATACTATTTTGATGGTTTTCTAATTTCTGTCATTGCTGCACACTAGTTTTAGCTTGTTTAACGGAGATGTGGCAAAATATCTATAAAAGTTTAAACTTCCTTATTACCTTAGTATTTGGTATTTTTAACTTTTTTTTTTTTTTTAAATTATATATTTAATAAAATGGTTTATTTAAAAAAAAAGAAAATTAAAATTTTCAATTATGTTCTTAATAAAAACATATTTTAAACCACTTTACTATTTTAAAAAAGTCAAGGTCACCACATGGCAAGTTCAAATCATCAGCTTGCTTTTTTTTTTAATTTCTGTTATTTAAAATGCAAAACAAAATAACTTTCTTTCTTTCAAAACAAACTTCTTTCTTCAAAAGTGTTTTATTTTGTATTCTAGAAAAATCGAAAAAGATTAAATTAAAAAAAAAACAACAAGTTGCCAGAGGTAGGAATTGAACTGCAGCCTATGTAGTTGAAACTCGACACACTATCCACTTGACTACGCAGGCATATTGTCTAAAGAAAGTTTTAAAAGTTTATAAAAACTAAAAAAACTAAAATAGAATAAAAATAAGTGTTATAGATCAAATCTTAAGGAGATTTTGCGGCACTGCAATTTTCAAGAGAAAATAAAACTGTAAAACTTGATATCTGTTTTATTATGTTTTTAACATAATTTGAAGTTTACCTAAGATAGATATTTGCATACACTTTTATTGACTTTTCTTATAAAAAAAGTGCTGCAACACTTACTCACTATTACCTCGGTTACAATGGATGCCTAGAGTACCGTGTCAAACACTCTCGAATGAGCATTGCCATGTTCCTTATTATATTATAATATGATAATAGTTTATGTATTTTATTATATTTATAATAATTTACAAAGCATTTCATATAGTATAGTATTTTTTAAAAAACCTAATATAAAAGTGTTTTCCTTTTCAAGTTTTAGTTTTTTGAGCTTAGATTTTTTTTATTTTCTTTAAGATTTCCTTTTTTTAGATAAGTTATCTTTTTATTTTCATCACATTTTTTAAATGAAAAACAAACTACCGTGGTTAAGTTAAAAAAATAAAATATTTAAAGTGTGGTAAGGAATGGTGTTTGATTGCATTTATTGGACAAATTGTCCGGAACAAAAAAGTTCGTTATTTTGAGCCCTGGCATAAACTAATACAGTTAAAAGAACTTTTCAAATATTGCAGCTTTTAAAGTAAAATTTTTATAAGTTTTATTAATGTTCATAATTTTTAACGTATTGATATTTTTGTCTTATTATTTAAGAATAATGTATTTCATAAAAATAACAATTGTTTTTGGAAACTTTTATTTTTAAACAAAACTGTTTAAAAATTATAATTTGCAAAAAGTTTTAAAAGCCAGTTGTAAAAAACCAAGAAATCAACTCTCAACCATTTTTTTTTTTTTTTTTTTTGACACTGACAGACTTTTCTTAAAATCTTTAGATTTTAAGAAAAGAAATTATATTATAATAGAAATAAAATCAATAAAAATGGCACTTTGATTTTGTCAAAATTAAATGTAACAATTTTTTAGCAGTGTCATTTTAAAGGTTGTTTTATTTACATTCCAGAGATGATATTAAATGCGTTATCTACACTACCTGCTGTAGAAGTCATAATAAAATTATTGTAAACCATATAAGATATTTGGATCCGTTAACCATGGTGCTAGCGTTAGCATCTTCCGACAGAGATCATTACATAGAAATGATAAAAGTTATTTATTCAACCTAAAAGAAGGTCCAAAAAGGTCAAAAAATGTAAGAGCAGATATAATCAAAACTGAAATCCTTCTGACAGCATTTTTTTTATGATAAAGTACAAATACTAGGTCCTAAAATTTACCAGACCTTAGTTAATTTTTGACATTTGAACTTTGGTAACTTCAAAACGTCGCATATTTTGCCAAGCTTATCTCACAACTGGAGAATGCATTTCAATGCATCATACCGGGAGTTCCACCGTGTAGGGACAGGTATCAGTATTGCCCTTGCGATGATTTTTTTCATAGCATCCGATGCCTTGGAACTTCTACAAAGCAAATTCCAAATGCTGGTACACTTGGCCAATGCAGCTCGATAAAGACGTTTGAAATTAGCATCAGAATCACATGCTTTATCTGCGTCAGTAGTTGATGTGAGGCTGAGAGAGTGACTATTGCAAGCTTCATGGTGAGGCAGAACAACTTCAGTATCAGCATCCGTGTCTTTGCTAACTGGTAAATTTAGCACTGCAGTCATGTCCGCTATTTCAACATCATTGTCAGAATTTTCTGCTTCATCATCATCACCAGTTCCTGTTTCCTGAACTTGTTTTTCAGCAGTTGCAGAGATCCCTGAACCAGATGCATTACTGCTAGTGTCTATAAAATATTCTCGGAAGGCTTTGCTGAAGTTAGAGGCATTATCTGTTACGGTTGCTGTAATTTTCTCCACGTGTAACCCATAATCATAACAAGTTTTTGAGATCATTGCAGCCACTGAGTCGTAAGTATGACTTCCAACAAAACGTTGACAGGAAAGAGCAACATGTATGCGTGATACTGAGCATTCAGTACTAATATCAATATAGTGAGCTGTTATTCCTAAGTAGCTCTTTCGGTTCACTGACCAAATGTCAGCTGTACAAACAAATGGTATTTTACTGAAAACTGTTCTTTTATCATCACACATTTTTTGAAAACAGGCGTTTAATCGCTTGCCTAATGTTTTGTGACAAGGTAAACTGACATTGCAATTGAGTCCGTGGATCAAATTTTTGAACGCCGGCTTTTCCACTGTGATCAAGCAGCGCATTTCCTGCACAATGTAGTCAGCAATAAGCTTTTCAACTTCATCCTGTGAAATGGATGTTTGATTTCAAGGCATAATGTGCATTTGTTTCAACTTCTTAGAAGCAGGACCAAATTTGGCAGAAGGTCCACCTCCAACTCCAGATTCCATCTCATCTACCAAGGGCTTACGATGTTTTGCAACTGAAACCTTGTGCTGCTTGTATTAATCGATTCGCTTTTTGCCATGAGCATTCTGCGACAACAACAACAATTAATCAATTAGCCAAGATTATTGCATTTATTTGTGTTATGTTATAGCATTAGTGTTTGTCTGTGTTGCTTTATGTGTTAATCATTTTTACTGTTTAGTGCGTGGTTTACCCGTTTCATTTAACTTTCAATGTTTTTTCTTTGACTAATTGACTGGCTGTAACTACTATGACTTTGAGATGAGAATGATTTATTACATATTTTATTCATTGTTTGCTTTGTTTGGTTAAATTGAATGATTTTACTTAATATTTATATTTATACCATACCACATTAATCAATAAATTGTATTTGATCTGGTCTCTTTCTTTTTCAGTAAATGTACACGTGCCTCATAATATTATATTGAAATTATAATCTTTCTATCTACTAACTAATTAGTAATGATTACTGATTATTATATAACAAACATAAAATACACAATATAATATAGTGTTTTTGTAGTTATATATATACCTGAAGATGTTGAGTAAAATTAGAAGTTGCTTTCAGTGAACCACTGTAAGTTTTTTTTGCCAACACATAGCATACACTGTGCAATAATTTTAACATCCCCTGTAGTTTTACTTTTAGATAAAATTTTGAAAAATTTTTCATCAAGTATAGCAGGGACGGCTTGTTCACTCTCAGCATTTTCATTTTCTACAATTTTAGTCGTTTCCTTCTCTTTTGCCATTTTGGGATTTTTGGTAGATTGGTTCCCTCTAATCATAGTAATTAAATAGCAAATTAATAGGTACCATTACCAAGGGTGGTCCAAGGCAGCACAATCCAGCCAAGGAACTTTTGGAAACCAAGTTTTAATTAATTTGCTGTTGGTGAAAAAGTATTTTGTATTTTGTGTTTTAAACCAAATAAAAAATAGCCTTGAAAAGTATTTGAAATAAAATTGAAAATACTAATGAATAAAAGTATTTCAAATAAAAATAAAAATAATACGAAAGTATTTTAAATAGTATTTTAAATACTTTCATTTAAAATACTTTTTAAAATACTCAACAATGACCATGGCTTGCCTTTTTTTTTAAATTTTGGAATTCAATGACCTTTTATTTTTTTCATTCGCCAATGACAGCCTAAATTCCCAATATTGCGAAAACACAGTATAAAATTTTTTACTTAGTAATGTGCTCTATGTATGTATGTATGTATGTATGTATGTATGTATGTATGTATGTATGTATGTATGTATGTATGTACAGGGCTCAAATTAAGTGTATTGCGATCGCGAATTGTGATTACTTTTTGCACCTTCGCGATTAGTTTTTTCTTAAAATTTGTTTTTTTGCAATCTTTCTTTTTTTCGTGATTATTCTTTTTTTATTTTAGAAGATTGATACTCTATTCTTGAATATTTAGTGTTCTTTTACAGTATAAAACTGCAGTGACTTCTGTAACCAAAATTTTTTTTTTAAAGCGGAGCATAAAGTAAAAGAAAGAAAAATAAAAGATTTAAAAAATCAATTAGCAAAAATGTTCAAGTGCAGGAAAAAGACCGATTGTTTAAGGAAGGAAAAATTTATAAAAAACAAACGATTAAATACCTATTCGAATCAAGAAATAAAAGATTTTGATTAAAAAAAGAAATAAAAGTTAATGGATTGAAAAGTCACTTTCTTAACTCGAATTCTCAAGGGCTTTATTCCGATTTAGCTCATTCATTATGAACAAATTTAATGATATTTTTATAAGTTTATTTTGCGAAGAATAGCGGAAGGCTATATAGACTCTAAATAGTTTTTAAAAAAAAACTTTAAAGTTTGTTAGTACACTTGCTAATTTTAAATTAATAGCAATAAATGGATGCAAATAAGGACCACAGATGCAGATTATCTACAGTTAAAAAGTGGGAAAAACATTTTAATTGTGAGTTAGAATACGATTTAAATGGAAATGAAGTTAGAAGATTAAGATGCAGTTTATGTAAACAATTTGAAAAATAGATAAGTCAAACAAAATTGTTTTCCATGACCTGGATCAAACCAGGAACAATATCAGTAAAAAAAAGATTCACTGGCATCGCACTTAAGCAGTGCGCAACATAAAGAGGCCACGCGAATTCATCAACAAACAACATTAGGTTCAGTTTCATTATCTAACCATGTTATTCATAATACTCCAATCGGGCATGGTTTACGTAAAATGGCCGTAAAAGACGCTGACTCGTTACGGAAAAAGTTTAAAATTGCGTATTACTTGGCAACTTAAATCAAAAATCAAAAAAAGTATTAGATCGTAAAAGATTCTATTATTTAGACACATTTTTTTCTTTCGCTTTATTTTATTGAATGAAAAAGTGAACGCTAACTTTTATTAAAAAATACATTAAATGAAAAAGCAATATCATGGGAATTTGATAAGGTTACTTAGATAAGAAAACTTACTAAATAAGAATTTAATTATCATTCTTGTTTGTGATTGTGTGGGTTTTCGTAAAAATGTTAAGTTTTAACATTTTATCACAATAATGTTTTCGTCATTTTTAATAGTTTTTTATAACTGTTTCAAATTTATAGATTGTTTTGTTAGAGTTTTAAATAATTTTTTTTACTGTTAAAAATTTATAGAAAATTAAATATTCTAGTTGTTTTAAACATTTGAAGTATTAAATTGATGAAGGTTAAATAAGCAGCAAATTTAATCTTATTCTATAGATGGCTTTCTATGCAACGTCACATCTTTTTGTAAACAACATGTGCGCACATACTTGTAGGCAGAAAATATTAAAATTTTACAAGTATACATTCATAAGTTTATAATATAAATACACTTTATAAGTGTTTTTCGCATTTCTTTTATATCCTTTAATAAACTTTTGTTTTCTTTTTGAAAAATGATTGAAATAATTAGTTACATAAAAAATGTAACTACATTACATAAGTAATTAGTTACATTTTTTTATATTGCAAAAATAAAAGTTTTTGCATTATTTTCATAACTTTGATTGCCATTAAAACTTCTATGTATATATTTTATGTTCTTCTGCAAATTTTTTATTGAGATTGATCTCATAAAACAAAAAACAAAATTCTAATAATCTTTTTCAATTCATATTGCTTTTAAATCTTTTGAAATTTAATAAATAACAACATCATAATTGATAATATTTTTAAGTACTAGTAATTTAGCATCCGAGGTTCAGTGGTTCGAGACACCTAATATTGCTAATTGTAACAAGAAGTAGTAACAAATCAACAGAAAATGGTAGGAAAGTTAGCAGCAAATGATAACGACCTGGTTTAAAAAAAATTTTGGCATTAAAAAAAGTTTAGGTAATTTTAAAAACTTTACACTTGTATTAGAACAAAATGAGTTCAGTACAGTACAAAAAGGTGATGATTTTTAAACCAGACAACAAATTAAAACTAATACCCTTCTTTAAAGTTTATTTAGACTTTTATTCTATAAATAATAACATAATGCTTTTCTATAAACTTGCTTTTATTACTTATAAATAATCAGCGTGGCCAGCAACTTGAACATCCTGCTAAAGTCAGAAAATTAAATAAATTATGAAAAACTCGAAGAATTTCGATTGATTTAATTGCAAACTATAAGTTATTATTTGAATTGACAATCAAAATAAGACTACTAAAAATGTATTTTTAAAGTCTCATAATAACTAAAATAATAAATCATTATTTAAAAGTCTATGAGAGCACTTTTAAAGCAAGTTTATGTTTTTGGGTCAAAGTAAAGGGCCATGTAAAATTTTTTGTTTCTTTGTTAAGGTCTTAGGGAAAAGTCATGGAAAATGAAATTTTGCTGGCCACCCTGATTATATACATTCACATTAATCAACTACACTCATATTAAAATGATCAAAGGCATTAATATTCAATATAGTATTATCTAACAAATGGAGTGATCCTCACAGTCATATAATTAACGGGAAACATTTTATACATCCAATTTCTCTATTCACGAACATTATGTATAAAAATATCAGAAAGTTGTCTAAATTTCGAATCCAGATAACTGTAGTCTTTTGTAAAATGATTTTTAATGTTGCTTCATAGCATTTTTAATATCGAGTCGTGGTGTAGTGAATTAATAATAGTTAATTAAAACTCAAGCTGGTATAGAAGGCTTTATTCAGCAAATTAATAAGTGTATAACCTAAAGATACGATCATATTGTTTTACATAAAAAACACATTAGTTATCGAATAACAGCAGTAAGTAATAAGAATCAGCACTCAGCAAAAGTATAGCCACCAGGTTTTAATTTTTGATAAAAGTTTATTCTGATATAGTAATCTGTTGATACACAATCACCCAGTTAGGAGATAATAGAAACTAGTTGCCCAAGCTGGTTTTTATTATATACCAATTAGACATTTAATGCTATTGATGTGTTTATAACTAAACCAAGTTTGCTATCTTGACGATAAATTTTTTATTATATTGTGCTTTATAAGCACAAAATAAAGATGATCCTCCAACATCCAGCGTGAGTGAAGTAAGTTTTAACTTTTAAAAAGCTTTATTAACATTTAAAATAAATCTGAAAAAAAATTCTTTTGTTCATCTGATGTTATATTTTGAAAAATGTTTGCTTTGTATGAAATATGTGTACTTTGTTTAAGTCAAGCTTATTTTTCAAGTTCCATATTTCAATTAGGTTTAGTACTGTATTAATTGAAAGTAAAAAGTTTAAAATTCTGCTTTATAAATATTGTGTTGAAAATATTTAGAAATAGTTGACTTATTGTCAGGTGGTTTGGTGTCATAATTTATTTCCTTATTATAGTTATCAAGCTCTATATTGTTGATGATAATATTGATAAGGATATTGTTTATATATTTTAACATACTTTTCTCTTCTCTTTTTTGGATTGAAATAGAAGTTGATGCAACTTCAATGTTATGAAATCTTATGGATTGCTTTATTCCAGTTTCTATGTCATGGATTAGCTTTGTTCCAGTCTCTATGTTTTTTTCTTTTAAAAGTTGATTTTCCAAAAAAAACTTTATACATTTTAAATCCACATTAGCTTTTACATCTTTTTGAGTAACTAATGACACAACAACTGGTTGAAATAAATTTAATTCTTTTTAAAAAATCAAGTGAATAAATTTCCTAACAAAACATACAAACATCCAAATGTTTTGTGGTGGAAAATTTCTGAATATTTATTTTTTCTACCTACAAGTATGCGCGCAGGTTTTTTTAAAAACGGTTATGTAAACATTTGGAAGTCATCTATAGAATATTAAATATATTAAATATTTATGAATTATGATTAAAATATTAAATGACAAATTTTCATGAATTAAAATAGAATAGTATTTAGAATAAAGGGTATAAGAAACACTTATACAATTATTAAAAAAAAAGTTTGTGCAATTTACAATATCCACAAAACTAAAACTCCAAATCAAGTTCCCATAAAATGTTCAAGTTATTTAGAATGCTAGAATGGGGATCTTTTTTTTTCATTTTAAAAAAATCTTGATTTTTTTTTATGGCTATGGCAAAGTAAATAATTACAAGTAAAATAAAAAATATTATTTGAGTTAACTAAAAAAATGTTATTTTCTATTACAGTTCTACATTTCTTTGTGTTTTTGTTTTCAACTGTAAAGTATTTTTGCTTACAAAAATTTGATAAATAAAATATATTTATATCAAATTTATATATTAAAATTAACATTTTTGTAGAAAATTAATTTATAAAATAATTTTATAGTATTAGTTTAACTTCAAAGATTTTATATAAATATTTCAATAAACTTCAGGTTGGGCAACTGGAGATTCTTTCTGAAAAAAAAGAAGTTTTCCCTCTTTATGAAGGTCAGTTTTTTTTAATTATTTTTATTTTTATCAAAGGTAAATATCATATCAAGTAACCTTCTTAAGGAAGGCAAGGTGAAGTTTCTTGTTAAATGTTTTTCTTTGGTGCTCTGTGTTTACAGAGAGAGCTATTATTATAAATAAAAAAAATTCAAGTTAGTAAGAATTTTATAAATAAAAAATTTACAGTTGGTAAGTATCTTTAAATAAAAGCTCATGAATAAAAAATTTACAGTTGGTAAGAATCTTCACATAAAAGATTGGTTGGTAAGTTGGTAAGAATCTTCACATAAAAGATCATATATAAAAAATTTACAACTACAGGCTAATACAGGAATGATTGCACGCTGTAACTGACCACACTTATAATTTTTTTTTTTACCATTTGACCATGGCGGTTTTGATGTTTTAACAATTTAAATGCTATAAAAAAAAATTGTTATGTTATAAATAACTTTTAATTGTTGATCGTTTCTTAAGTTTTTATATTATGCGAAGGCTATAAATAAAATAAAAAAGTAATACACTGATTGAGCTTTGTAATGGGCCATTATGGAACTCTAAGGTTTGGGAATTTGAGACCCTGTTAAAGGGGCAAGAATTGAGACAACAATTTATATCAGCTAACTTAACTTGAGAAAAAGAAGTATAAACATCTACCTAAAGTTAATTGCGCTGTAATAGGTTGTGCAAATAGTACATATAGATTGAATAAATGGAAAAAAGAAGTATGCATTGATCATGGACAAAATTTAAGCAGAGAGAAATGTTCTTTATGTGAAAGGCCTTTTTTATTATATAGATCTATTATGGATTAAAGCTTTAAGAAAAGAATCTATAAATAAGAGATTATGGCAGCCAAGAGATAGTGATAGGGTATGCTCCATACACTTTGTTGATGGAATTCCTTCAACTGCAAACCCTGCACCTATTTATGTCTTGGATATGAAATAGAAGCTAAAAAAATCTAGAAGAAACTTAATCAAACACTCTATACCATTATAAAAGAAGAAACTTGACCAAACTGCAGTTACTAATTCTCCAACTTTTATGACACTTGCTTCTGAACAACCAAGTCATTCTAATGATATCAACCAAGTCATTCCAATGATATTTCAACAGATTTAGTTAAAGAAAATAATTTACCCATAACAAATGTATCACTTATCAGTAAAGTAAAAATGTTTACATTAACTTGTCAAGATTTAAAGTGTCAAAAGTTATTTGATAGTGTTAAAAGTTCAATATTTACATGTAGGAAAATTAAAACTGATGCTAAAATGAACTTTTACGCTGGTTTATCAACAATTAAATTGTTTGAGAATTTATTTTTACTAATCAAACCATGTTGACCAAATTAGTTTATTGATCTGGTCCTAAAAGTTTTGCTAATTCTAAAAATAAGAAAAAACATGCTTAAATGAAAAAATCAAAAAAGCTTTCTCAAAGAAATGAGTTTTTACTTGTTTTAATGCGATTAAGATTAGGACTTCTAAATCAAGACTTAGATCGCTTTGGTATATCCCCAGCATTGTGTTCACTTACATTTACAACTTGAATTAAAATGTTAAGTCAAGTTTTAAGAAAAGTATTAGTTGAATGACCATAACAGTCTATTCGTAACAATCTGCCACCTGTTTTTTTGAAAGCTGGTTATTAAAAATGCAGAGTTATTCTTGATTGTGCAGAAGTGTTTATAGATAATTCCCTTGATAAATAATCAACTACCTGGTCAGACTATAAACATCATAATACATTTAAGTTCTTGATAGGTGTTAGTCAACTGAGTATATTACATTTCTTTCTTCATGTTATGGAGGAAGAGCAAGTGATAAGTTTATAACAAGGGACAGTGGTTTATATGATCTACTAGAGCGATAATACACATTCACTAGTTTAACTTCCATTGTACAACCATATTTCAAGGCTGGAATATTGGGGTTAGTAAAGATCAGTCGTGATATTTTTTGGTTGAGTGACCAAAAGTTGTGGTTCCCATCAACAGCTTTTTTAGTTTTCTCCATAATTGTTGCTACTTGGTGTGTCTTAGAGGCAGTTGTAACACCTTTTCGATAATGATACCAATGTTCATTTTCATTTTGTCCCCGTGTTAATACTTCAATTTGATTTATATTCTCAACTGACATGTTTACTTTTAAACTTGTAAAAAATTCACCGCAAGATGAAGTGGTAGAAATTGCATTGTTAATGCTTGGTAAATCAATTAGTGGCATATCAACTTTTGTCAAAACTTCAAAAATAAAGTTTATTTTGGGCTTTGGAACAGCAGTAAACAAAATGCTTGTTGGAACAATTTTCTCAAGAGCAGAAATTACATCATTGATATTTAATGACTGTACCGCATTATTTGATAAAGGATTATATTTCTTTTTTGTGTATCTACCATTTTTTTTTTTTTTTGCCAAAATCTTCACAACTAAAGTCAATGTCTTTGATTTTAGAAGGTGCTACTTCTTTTCGAGATGGCAGCGATTCATTTGAAGTGCTTGTACATGCAGGGTTTGGTAGAACATTTCTTACAGCAGCCTCCACTCTATACATTGCTGCAGCAACATGGTTATAAGTTTGACCCATGCCAGCCATTCATGTACAATGACAGGCTTTTATTTTTGCACTTTTTTCTAATACCAACCGCAGTAGATGATATGTATCATTGGTAGATTTCTGTAAGATTGGTAGAGTTCTGATGGGTTAAACATTAAATAATTAAATATATCTGGGTATAACAACATTGGCTGGAATTGCATACCTTCTTGTTCGTTCATCCAGCCATCAAGAGTTTTAAACGGATCAGGTATTTGCATATCGTCTAATTTTAGTTTTAAATTATATTCTTTTTGTAAATCTGCTTCAACTTCTACTGCTGTTTTTGTTGGTAGAACATTGTTGTCCATGGTAGTTTTTGTTTGGGAGAACATTGTTGTCCATGGTAGTTTTTGTTTGGTAGAACATTGTTGTCCAAGGGGATCAAATTTAAATGGTAAAAAAGAAGAGCCACTAGCTCTTCTTTTTTATCATTTAAATTTGATCCCCTTAATTTCAGATAGTTTTTTATTTCATCTTTGAAATCATATCATATTCCATAACTATTTTTATAGTAAATGTTTGTTTTAGCAGTGTTAGTTAGATGTTTATACTTTGTTTTCTCAAGTGAATATTGTATATTATGAATAATCTTTTTACCCCTCCTGTTAGAGTCCAGACCTCTTATAAAATGGTGTTTTTTAAATTTGCTCAATCGGTGTATTGTAGTGGTTGTTTAAAATAAAGTATTTTGTGTAAACATGTAAGGATGTTTTATTATAAATTTAAATATAATAATTTGTTTGAAACTATTTTTCCATATGTTTCTACAAATTTTGGAAAAAATAAATGTTTATACAATTTAAAAATAATTTATTTAACACTTTTTAGTAATTTAAATAAAATTCGTTCATTCATTAAACAATCATTAGGAGTAAAGGGTTTTGCATAACTTTAATAAAATGTTTCAAAAGATAAATTTTAAAATAATTTATTTTAAATGCAATTAAAAACGTAAAAAAAGTAATTTTTGCTTTGAGTTTCATTTTAGTGCTTATATATTTTCTTTTTTGTAAGGGATTGTTTTCTTTTTTCATTATTATTTTTTTAAATTTTCTTCCTAGTTTATGTTTAGCTAGCGTTTCTTTTTTCAGCGCATTTCTAAAATGTTTAAAAATCATTTAAACATCTAAACAGTTGTGGTCTTGTTGACAAAAAAAAAAACATTTGCGTCACCAATAGCACTCAATCGCACACCATTCCTGTCCAAGCCTGGTGTACTCATTTTGTGTAAAAAAAATTAAAAGTCAAAAAGTTTTTTCCAGTTCTCACTAAAAAGTTAAAAATGTTTTTAGGGTTTTTCTTTGCCATTTGCCTGTCCCATTGTGGAGTTTATCAGACCCTAAAAAATCTTAAGAAAGTAAGAACATTTTTCTTCTTATGTGCAAAACTAAACCCACAAAATCAGTTTTTAAGCTAAACACATAGCAGCTTAATTGAACAATAGATAATAGCTACATTTTTATTAAATTTTTATTTATTGATCAAGCCATTTCAATTATTTTTGAGCATTATTTACAATCAATTTGCAAAAAGACTGCAAAAATTATAAAGCGTTCAGCTTTTTTTTTACTATTTTTTTCAGCTTTAAGATATTTATTTTTGTTTGTTTTAATTTCTTTCATTTCTCATTTATTTTTTTAAACATATTCTGTAAAGGATTTGAAACAGATCTTTCTGTCACAATTACCTTCAGAATAACATTTTTTTTCATGAAGTGAAGGATAAATATCTGCATTCTGTATTATAGACAAATTTCTGATATAGTACTGTTCATTAATAAGATCAAATTGAATTTTTAAGCTCAATTCTGTTTTTTAAGCGGATCTTTGTTATTTTTTCAGCTGTAATTACTATTTAGTCTAATGGAATTTCTTACTTTTTCAACTCAACTCATAATTGAACAAATTAAAAAATTAATCTTTGAAATCAATATGTAGTGTCAAAAATTTTTGTTTATAGTTATTAAATATCTTAAACAATTGCCTTTGAAATAAATTTTGAACTGTAATAGAATGACACTGAAACAAGCACTTAGTGTGTGAGTTTTGCACACAAAATGCTTTCGCAAGTTTTGAGGTAAAAAAAAGATAGTAAGTCTTAGGAATCGATTGATCGATAAAGATTAATCTCTGTCTCAGGAAAAGGTGTAAAAGTTAGTGAATCCCTAAAAATTAGATAAAAAGCAATTCTTAATAACACTTAATTGTACTTATTGGTTCTTAGCATTTGTTTTTTTGTTTGTTTATTGTTTCTTTAAATTTTGTGACTCACTGCGCAAAGTCTTTAACTTTTATTAGTTATACCATCATCATGAAAAGATTTAAAAAGTAGAACAATTCCTGCAATTAGGAACTATCATCAATTTAACCCAGAATCTATAGTTACTTCTAGCTTTAAACAAACAAGTGAAGATGTTAATATAACAGACATTTTTTCTTTTTATGGTATTAAACATTCTCAAACTAATCAGTAAACAAACATTGATACATTAAAATTTGGTAAGTTTACTCTGTGCAAATACTGTGTTGATGTGTTTCATTGGGTTGGTATGAGAAATAAAATTTATCGTATTGAAATCTTTTCATGATGATGGTAGATGTTAAAATTTGTCATCTGTTAAAGATTTTAGGGAAATGCTTATGAACCTGCACAACTTTTTTAACAAACTTTTCAGATCATCTAGAGCAAATGAGTGTTTTAACTAACAATGCAACTTGTATCATTGATGCTCCTGTAACAACAACTGACACTTTATTTTTTTTTAATATTTTTTTTTGTAAAATAATTAAATAAAACAGAACAAGTATAAACCAAAAAATTTTTGAAAACAATATTTTTAAACTTATCTTTACTTTGTTCAAATCGAAAAAAAAGTATTTTTTGATAAAATAAGTGGGACATGGGCCTTATGCCCCGACTCCATGGACCCTCTGGTAGTCTGCCCTGGAAACAATTTGAACACATTTTCATCAGGACTACACAAATGCTGAAATTTTCAGAGCTCTGGTTTGTCTGGAAAGTAGTGAAAAATCTATTGCATGATTCCACTAAAAAGGTGGGGCACATGAACCAACCCCCATCCCCTCTCCTCTCCCCCCATCCCCCCGAGTGTCATAGGCCCTGGAAACAATTTTAATATGCACATTTATCAGTGCTTCAAAAATGCCATAAGTTTCAGATCTCCAGCTAGTCTGAAAGGTAGAGAAAAATCAATCGCAATATTCCGCTTCAAAAAAGTGGTGTCCATACCCCATTTCCCCAATATAGAAATCCATATACTTACAAATCAAAATGCTTATGTTTTCTGAAAGATGAATATTAAATGATGTGTAAAAAAAAATTTTAATATCATCAAGGCCACATAAGTTTCTTGGGCATTAAAAACAGGTATATAAAAAATTACCTAAATTTATTTAAATTGATAAATACAGGTACTTAATAATAATTTTATATATTTCTGACCATTTTATTGAATTTGTCACACCTGAAATTAGCAAGGTACAAGTAAAACAATCAAATATTTTTAAAGTTATGTAACTTGAAACCTTTAAATAATTATTGGAATTCTGAGGGACAAGAGAGGCCTGGCCAATATCTCGTAAAAGTTAAATAGTCATATTTTAGGATCTCCTTGGAGCCAGAAGCTAAAATTTTCATAGTTTGTTATGATAATTCAAAATTGCATATGCAATAACAAAGAGGCAAAAGTAAAAACCCTTTTCGCTGGATTTTCTAGACAAGAGTCAAGAAAATCCAGTGTTCATCATTCTAGTCATTAAAAAATGTAAATATTTAAAATAAATGGTCTTTGTTTTATCTGGTCCAATCCTGTCCCTGCTCAAACATCAGGGTCAGTTATTTACTACCTAGAGTTAAAAACCCTGTTTTTATTTCTCAAACAAAGTTGAAATAAAAAATTAATAAAAAACAGGTTTTGACACTAAGCTCCTAATCTTATTATTTAATAATAGGTTTACCTTGTTGGTTACTTTGTTTTTAAGTGAATAAAATTAAATCTATCAGTTTTAATTATATTCACTTAAAATCTAAATAAATTATCAGTTTTAGTCGTGAAATTTTTAAATCTACATTCGGGATACATAATTTTAAAATAAACATAAATCTATAAATTATTTTGAAGTAAAATATTTTTTGTTGATAAGTTATTATGAATTTATTTTTTTGCTAATAATTGTTGTTTTACTGTTAATGTAAATGTAACCATCTACTACACCTGTAGCAAGTGAAAATTAAAAACAGAAAATGAAATTGTAAGAAAACTGCAAATGATAAAAATATTAAGATTTCATTCACATCAATTATAATTCATGGATGGCATGAGTTATGAGTCATAACTTATGCCTCATATTTATGTCCCTGAAATAGCAGGTTTGCCATATATTTGATAAGAAAATTTTTTAAAGGTTGTTATATAAAGACCATCCAGTTTAATATTTAATAGTCTAATATCGTTCAGTTATTACAGTCAAATATCTAAACTTTCTTACTTGATTGTAATTTAATTTATGATTTGATTACTAAAAAATTAATTATAGAATTTAATTTAAAATTAGAGACATCTGTAAAGTTAAAGATTTTTTTCTCAATAGGTCCAAATACTATTGGTAGGGACAAGGCAGCCAACATCTCTATTAACCACCAGGTATTTTCTTTTTTACTTTACAGTTTGCATTTAAATACAGTACAGTTAAAAATAATGAAAAACAAGCAAAAATCAATTTTTTTGAAGTATTTTGTTAAAAAGTTTTCTTAATTTTTATTAGCTTTTGATCTTATTACAATGGCTTGTGGGAGGTTTTCTAGATTTTAGCTTAGTTTTGATATGACTTATTTTCTCTAACTTAATTAAAGCCCGATCGGATTTATTCCTTATTTTGATATTAACATTGTATGTATGCAAGGTGATCCATAACTTTAGCAAGGTTTAATCTACTCATGATTTAATGCAAGTTTTCTAAAAGATGAACTTTATTTAAAGATATTTCTATTATATCAAATCTAACGTTACAAAAAAAATAACACTGAAGGGGAGGGCATGTGTCCACCAGCCCCACAGTGTTGTCAACCATGGAAACAATTTTAACACGTACTGTCATCATGATTACACTAATGCTGAAAGTTCTAGAGTTTTTCAGAATTTTTAAATACGGACCTTAAAATAGGTACTAACAAAAACTTTACCTAGACAAATGGCCTAATTAAAATTATTGCTACCTCCATTAGCAATACCCATATTTATGAGGAAGAAAAAAAAAATCAGAAATGTGAAAAAAATATATATTTACACACGTCTATCATTATATATTACAAGTGTCTATCATTAAGTATCAAAGCCTTTATCAAGTTCTTTTCAACTTTTTTTAAAAATACTTCAGTTGTTGTAAATTCTTTGAATAATTGCTTGCACAATTAAATACAGAAATTAAAAATTGATAATAGTAATTCCTAAGTTTTTGTGAAATATTTTTTTCTGTAAGCTCAAATTTTGAGATTTAGGCATTCCCCTGATTATCCAACAATAGGTGAAATTGGTAGTATAAGACAAAATAGTAAGATGTTTTTTTACTCATTTAATTCTGCTCAGTTCTGTAAGAACATTAAGAAAGCTGCATACAAAAGAACTTCCTGTTGAAATAAGCCATATTGTTTACTATAACTAGTTTTCCCAAATAACCATTGGTAAAAGATTGAGTTAGATAAAGACGTGATTTAATCTTTCGATTGACCAAATCTATGGTTATAAAATGATTGCAGCGTTTAGGTAAAACACCTTTATATCATGAGAAAATGGAGTGTGGTCTTGTTAATCACAGTAGATGGCTAACTATTGCAATAGACTGATGACATCCTGGGTCCTCATATATGGGCTAGAAGGGCGAAGTTTTATTAGTTTTAAGCATATAATTGAATAGGTTGTTGTGGTGTGCTAACTATTGTAGTTTAATACTAAGGCCAGGTCTTCTTTGATTGAAGGCTCAAGATATGTTTGCATACTGAAGAGGAAGAAAGAGTTTTTGAACTGGATCAGATCTTTAAATCAGAAAGAATTTAGGCAAAGGAGGCACATCTGTTCACTCATGTTTTTTCTTAAAATATTGAAACTAAGAACTCCACTGAGTTATGTCTCTGTACTGATACCAGTAATAGCTTGAATAGTGAAGCTAAATATTTAAACCAGTTCAAATATTTAAATCAGTTTAAGTATTTAGCTTTGCTCTTTAAGCTATTACTGACTTCAAGTTGAATCCTATGGTTCCTGACTCAATATCATGACATACACAGAGAATTGAACAAACTGTTATGCAGACAACACAAGGATGTGCTGCCATTTATGGATGTAGTTCAAGAGATGGTTTTATTTAAGTAGGTTTGTTGCCATCAAAAACTTTTACCCCAAAACAATCCAAAAAATAAAATAAAAATAACGATTGTTTAATTTTCATATTATAAATATGTTTATGTACAAGTAATCTGCTCTAACAGCAATATTAATCATTATATGTATATTTTTTTATAAAGAAAGCAATTATGTTATTAGTTATCCATTTTTTTAAATTAGTTCATTATTTCAATGTCTCTAAGAACTTATAATGTTATATTTTCCACTGGTGTCAAATAAAAATGTTTAAAAAAATTTCGATAGGAAATTGGGGGTAAAAAACATTTTAATGCATACCCTTCATCCTCCAAAAAATCATGCATTTTAATGTGTGCTCTTCATCCTCCAAAAAACAAAACAATTAAATGGGTGCCCTTCATCCACTAAAAAAAGCCATACTTTTTAATGCATGCCCTTCATCCTCCGAAAAACCTAATAATTTTAATGCATACCCTTCATCCTCCAAAAAAACCATACATTTTAATGCGTGCCCTTCATCCTCCAAAAAAAACATATTTTAATGGATGCCCCTCATCCTCCAAAAAATCATACATTTTAATGCATGCCCTTCATCATCCAAAAAAAACATATATTTTAATGCATGTGCCTCATCCTCCAAAAAACCATACATTTTAATGCCTTTTATCCTCCAAAAAACCATATATTTTGATGCATGCGTTCATCTTCCAAAAAAACTATGTATTTTAATGCATGCCCCTCATCCTCTAAAAAACCATACATTTTAATGTATGCTCTTTATCCTCCAAAAAACCATATATTATAATGCATGACCTTCATCCTTCAAAAAAAACCCTTGTGAGCTTTTTTTCCACTATTTAATATAGATCAAAATTATGTCGAAAAAAAAAAGTTTTCTTAGGTATTACATGAAATCATTACTCTAAAATGTTTAAAGTTTACATTTTGATAATATATCTTTTCAATTTCAACTAATGTGATTTAAAACATCAGGAAATAAAATTAAAATACCATTAATTGAGGTTATGGTTGGAAGAAACTTGTAAACCTTAGATACTTTGTCTGCTTTAACCTTAATGATGTCATCACTGAAACTCCATCAGATGGTTATAATATTTGATTGGCAATTTTTTTTTTTTTTTAAAGTTTTTTTTTCTTTCTAATTTCACAATATTTATTATTTAGACTTTGTCAAAGATTCATGCATGCATACATGTAAATGATGGAAATTGTTCTATCCAAGACAATCAAAGTCAAAATAAAACATATATTGGAAAGGTATTTACAATAAATATTATATTAAAATGGTATTTACAGTTTAAAATATATTAGAAATAGGTATTTACAATAAATATTGCATTGAAAAGGTATTTACAGTTTAACATATATTAGAAAGGTATTTACAGTAAAAAAAATATTAGAATGGTACTTACAATAAAACATTTATTGAAAATATATTTGCAAGCCTATGAATTTAGTTTCATATATAAGACTGTCAATTCAAAAGAAAAGTTTTATCTTAAAACTAAATTTTATATTAGTAATAAATATTAAAAAAAACAAATCCTTCTTTGATCTCTTTTTATTGGTTGAATAAGAAAAAGCTTGTTTATTTTTTTAAATAAAAAAAGTTATGTTATTAAAACAATTAAATAATGTATATAAAGTGTTTGATTCAAATTTATTTTTGCAAGATGCACATGTGAACAATGAACATGTGCATTTTGCAAAAATAAAAAATGAATTTGTTTGCACATGTGACAACACATTGAACAATGTTCAATGTGTTGTCACATGTGCAAACAAATCACGTCAAAAAAACCAATCATCAAACACACTTGATATTTAATTAAACTTCTCCAGTTTTTTTATTAAAATTTTTTAATAAAAAAAACTGAAGAGTAATATATATTATATATATATATATATATATATATATATATATATATATATATATATATATATATATATACATGTCAGAGGTTATTCTAGACCGTTTTCGACTGCGTCGACTGTATTTGGGCGCGGCCCAAATAAAAAATTGAGGACCTTTTTTTTTAACATTTTTTACGGCAACTATTGTTATTTTTACAAAAAAATGTCGATGTTGGGCAATACTTCTGCTAAATTTCTTCAGGACTATATATATATATATATATATATATATATATATATATATATATATATATATATATATATATATATATATATATATATATATATATATATATATATATACATAAATATATATATATATATATACATAAATATATATATATATATATATATATATATATATATATATATATATATATATATATATATATATATATATATATATATATATATATATATATATATTAGGGTACGTCATTTAAAACAAAAATGAGTAAAGAAACTTCTAGCATCAATATTATAGTGCCAATATATAAAGTAAATAAAAATTAAAAAAAAAAAAAAATTTGAGAAAAATTTATTTTACCTATCAGGGAACTCGTTTTTTTAGATATTAGATCGTAAAAATTCACAAATTTAAAAAAGTCATATCTCAGTAAGTTTAGTTCAATTTTGATCTTCTTTGTGTCTAACAAATGATAAATAAATGGTAACATGATGGCGTTGAAAAATTGAGATTATATCAGGGCTGATGATGCAAAAGGATCAGGGGGTCATGTCCCCCCCCCCCTCACTTTTTAAATAAAAGATTTTTTTTAATAAAGGTTTTGAAGTTTTTAGATATGGAGGACCTTTTTTTAGTAGTTGATGATTGTGTTCACCCAACCGTGTTGTTGGCCCTGTTTATTTAAAAATGCTAAGTTCTGAAAAGTTATAGGTTATTTTTAAATAGTTATTTCTATGTTTATTGCATTGTACAGAAGGGTAATTCCATGTAAAAGAGGGACGGTCATTTCAATCGCCCCTTGGATTTTCTTTAAATTTTAACCAGTGAATGTAACCTATTAATAAAACATGAAAAAATGCAAAATTTGAGTTCCCAAATCCAAATGGTTCAAAAGTTATGATGTTTTGAAATTCAGCCTAAAACGTTCCTTTTTTTACGAAGTCCGCCACTATGGATTTTGTAGTAGTACTTTTAATTGAATAATTTAAGATCTAGTGGAAGAATGTGGCTAAAAATTGGTACCTGACCATTTTTGAGGGTGCTGAATTCAAAAATGTAGATAAAATAGTGAAATTTAAATTTTTTGATAGTTATTTTTTTATTCTAAAATGGGTAGTCAAACTTTTTGTTCTGTTACCATGGATTGCGCTTTCATTAATTCCTGGAGTTGCCCAAGTCTTGTGGATTCGATTGTTTATTAAATGAACTAGGTGATCCTAGGCTATCTTTATAAAAAAGATATTTAGATTTTATAGCGATACTTTTTGTGTGAATAATTTAAGTTCTAGTAGAGAAATATGACTGAAAATTTGTTTCTGACCATTTTTAAAGGTGTTGAATACAAAGATAAAGATAAATTAACCCAATTCCTAATATTTCAGAATAATTTTTGAATTTTAAAATGTCAAAAGTCCTTTCTTTTTTCTTGTAACCATAATTTGCATTTCACTTATTTCTGGAGTTGCCTTACTCTCATTTCTGAAAGAAAATAAATAATTATATTGCTTTGCATAACTTGCATATTTATGATCAATATTTTCAAAAGTATAGATGGAAATATAATTTACTATACAAAACATTGAAAAATTAATTTCTTTTTTTATTCTAATAATGAGGTATTATTTCAAAATATTGGTTGCATGCTAAAATTTTAGGTTGCATGCTCAAATGAAAAAATAAGAAACTAAAATGCAAACTTTTTTGAAAAATATTAAAAACCTGCTTTATTGAAAAAAGCTCAAAAATAAAAATGAAAAGGAATAACCAAATATTACTAAAATTAAAGTTTATATCATTTAAATAATGAAATTAAAATATTATTCAACTTTCACTGTAAAGATAAAACTTTCAAATAGAGTTTCATCTTCTTTTGAGATTTGGTACTGACGCCCAGAAGATGTTGAGAAATGACATTCATTCTTGGCACCCAGCAATTGTCATATCGCATTGGCCAGTAGTATGACCGACTTGGATAGTGTGGATACATAAACTTTACCATAAAATCATCATTCTCTTTATCAACTTCAGAAACCATACCAAGCCAGTAAAAATAGTCGTATTTGCAAAATAGGTATTGTGACATCATAACATTATCAATTTTAATAATTTTATATTTTTGAGGAAGTCAAATGTTGAGCAAAATCATCATCATCAGACACCTTTTTCATTTTTATAATTGAATGAGAAGATGGTATAAATTGATGGAAACTTCTTATCCCAGGAATAGTGGTTGCTATTAAAAGTCTATCAGTTAGTTTGTTTCTTACTAGCTCCATTTCTTCAGCAGTGACGTACACAAACATAATCCTACTGATTGACCTTTGAAAGTATTCAAACATTGCTTGAGAAGACAGTATATGACCTGTGGTTGGACTCTGCAAGCTAGCCGTCACAATAAGCCTTTTAACAGTGCCACCTATTCCATCGCATGGAAATTTGCCATGGCTTGTTTCAAAGAAATTCCAGATGCAATGAACAGAAAAATCCTGAACATGGTGATAAAAATTGTAAAAATGTTTGCAGTTTTAATACTGCCCTGCACAGCCATCAGAAAAATAATGAATTTTGTAATTGTGGGACAAAGATGAGTTTTTATATGATTAATGGTTTTATGCATAACTTCATTGATAAATCCAACATCATGATTCAAATCATCTGAAATTACACAAAAAAAGATATTTCCAATTTCACTTTCTTGTAGTAGATGACAACTAGATGAAGAGAACATTGACTCTTGCTCCAATAGTAACTCTGTATCTCGTCTTGTACTACAAAAGTGTAATTCTCTGCAAAATCTGCCTGTACAATAGCCTCATCAATACTAATTGTTTCTTTTAGATGCTTTAGATAGCTAGATTGATTTTGCTATAAATAAATTAGAAGTAATATTATCAGGTTTTTCACACAGGAGCTCTATAAATTCATTAAATGGAAGTTTTATTGTTAATAGTATCTGTTGTTGTCCACGTTTGAAATCAACTGACTGTTCATTTTCAACACTGTCATATTGCTCTTTTAGATCATCATTTTGTATGAGATACTGCTGGAATTACTTTTGGGCAGCTTGTATGCCAGGACAACTATTGCATCGGTGAATCATGCAAACTTTAGATTTTCTGCTGCATACAATCTTTTCAATGATTTCATGGTAAGATATTTCAAGGCCTATAGCACTCAGCGTTAATTTAACATTTTGGTGTATTGTACACACACAAACAGAATGTGTACCATTTTGGACCAGTAAGGATACACCATTAGGCAGAAAACTACAAAATTTAGAAAATCCAATTTTATGGCCTGGATACTTTGTCTTGCCATATAGAGCTCTTTTAAGTTACACAAAATCAATTTTTTTGACATGTATTTCTTTTCCTCAACACTTACAGTCTTTTTTACCTGGCATTTGCCTTGAATACTCATTGTCACTGTAAAAAAGCTTTACAAGTTCTATAACATCTTTACTGATTCAATGCCGTTCAACCACATCATGGTATGCTATGATGCCTTTTTGGTTGCATAAAAACTTTGCATTTTGAATTTTGTGTTTGGAAACTGAAAACTCTTTTGCTGCTTTTCTGATAGACCAAGATTTTGGGGTAATGTCAAAATTTGAAGTTGCTGCCTTCTGTTAGAAACCTTAAGTTTTTCTTTCATGCATTCTTCAAGGAAGTCTAGATCGCTAGCTTTGGTTTGAATTTCCTTTAGAACTTTATTTTTTGGTGCAACTAGATCAGATTCGGTTAAATCCAGAGTAGTTGCAAGCTTTTTAATAACTGCTCTTTCAGCTTTATCTTTCTCTTTCCAAGTGAAGGCTTGTTAGAGGTTTTTGGGTAAATGAACTTTTAGAGGAGACACTTTAAGTTCACATAAAGTACTGTTGAGCAATGATCTTGTTGATTCCAGTATAATTTCTTTTTCCATATTATCTTCAGTTAATTTTATTTCCAACTCGTTCTCTTCTGATTATTCACTTGATGCTAATTTATGTCTGCATTGTGGACAAAGTTTTTCACCTGGAACTATGAGTTTGCCTTTACTGCATAGGTACTTCGCTGTATTCAAATTGATTTCACAAAGACTACCTAAAAAAAGGGAAGAACTCTTTTAATATGTATAAAAATTTTAATAAAACCTTAAAAAGTTAAAAGTTGTATGGTATTTAATAGTGCACTTTCAGAAGTCAGCTAAAAGGCTAAATATAGCTAAAATAGAATTTGGCTGCCAATAATTTTGTAACTCACAACATTTTCACAAAACTAAAAGTTATAATTGCTCTAAATACCTTTTATAACTTTGTTATGAGTATTAAATGGATTGCAGCACCGTGTTAATTTAGTTATATAATGCTTCAAATAAACATGTTTATGATGGAGACAAGTTGTTGGTTTGACATTTATTATAGAGAGCCCAGTCCTCCACATTAATATTTCTTATTCATATTCAGGAATGTCTTCAAAAGGTTCAATTTTAGCAACAATGTATATGTCGTGAGATGACATTCACTTTCTAGGTTGATTCCAATGGAGCACTGTATGCTGTTAGCCATGACTAAGAAACTGAATTACCTAACAAGATTTAGTAATTATTTAATCTAAAATTGAAATAATTTTTTTTTTATTGAAATTTGTTCTTGTTAACTGTTGTTTTAAAACTATATTTAGACGACATAACTGACGTCCCAAAACTATATTTATACATCACAGCAGGCATTGCAAAACTATATTTTTCATGATAATTCACTTCACAAAACTTTATTTATATATCAAAACCAACCTTAATAAACTGTTTTTACATGCCACAATTGAACCCATAAGAGTTAGGCAATTTGTGAAAATGTTACCCCGTTTTATGGTTAAGTAATATTATACTATTTTAAAATTCGAAAAATATTCTAAAATATTAGGAATTGGGTTGATTTCTCTTCATCTTTGTATTCAACATCTTTAAAAATGGCCAGGTACTGATTTTCAATTATATTTCTCTATTAGAACTTAAATTATTCATACAAAAAGTATTGCTAAAAAATCTATAATAGAGAATAGCAGCCAAATAAAGAAATTTTTTGTCTAAATTTCAAAATGACATATCTTTATTATGCTCTAAGAAACCAAAACCATCTTTTTTATAAAGATAGCCTAGGATCACCTAGTTTATTTGAAAAAAAATTGAATCCACAAGACTTGGGCAACTCCAGGATTTAATGAAAGCGCAATCCATGGTAACAAAACAAAAAGTTTGACTACCCATTTTAAAATAAAAAAATAACTATCAAAAAATTTAAATTTCACTATTTTATCTACATTTTTGAATTCAGCACCCTCAAAAATGGTCATGTACCAATTTTTAGCCACATTCCTCCACTAGATCTTAAATTATTCAATCAAAAGTACTACTGTAAAGTTCATAATGGCAGAAGTGGAAAAAAATAGGGGGTTTTAGGCTTCAAAATGTTATAACTTTTGAACCGTTTGGATTTGGGAGCTTAAAATTTACATTTTTTTTGTTATATTGATAGGTACCACTAGTTCAAATTTAAAAGAATTCTGAGAGGGTGACTGAAAAATTTTAATTTTTTGTTCCACTTTTACATGGAATTACCCAGAAGTGTACATTATTGTCTACGTTTATTACATTAGTAAAAAAGTGTACTTTGCGTACAATGTACATAAAGCACACTTCTGTACTAATGCACTCTTCTGTATGTACTCTGGAAAGAATAAATACATTTCATCCTGAAACATTTTTGTATTTAAACATATGTTTTAATTTATTCATACTAGCAATCAATAAAACTGGAAATAAATTACTTCTGTAAGTGCATTTATGTACCTCATACATTTATGTACCTCATACATTTATGTACCTCATACATTTATGTACCTCATATATTTATGTACCTCATACATTTATGTACCTCATACATTTATGTACCTCATACAAGAATACGCAGAACAAAAGTACTTTACTTCCGGTTTGGTTGATTTCCAGTTTTGTTAATTGCTAGTATTTAATATTAACAGGAAGAATGAGTGCTCCTAAAATTACTAGATTCAATTTGTATAAAAAAGAATCAATGTTTTCACTGTATTTGGGTGGAAGTAATGATCTTAATCCTTCAGAAGTGCCTACTATTAGAGATATCCTGAGAAAGGGTCTTTTAATACAATAATGTTTGCTCATTGAAAAAGATTAGCAAGTTTTTTTAATTTGAAAAAGATTGACAAAAAAAAGTCATTGACAAGTACGTAATGAAAAGTCACATTTAAAGATTGCAGAAATATTTTTTATTTTTACTTGTATTCACTCAGCCAAACCTTTTATTTTTAAGGAGGCTGATTATTGTAAGAGAACTTAGTGTGCAATTAGCAGACCTGGTTCTTCAACAGTAGACAAGATTGAATGCTCTTTTTAAGTTTCCTGTGGTAATAAACAAGATATCTTTGGTAAAGAAAATAGAATTAGCCTGGAATAAGTTTAGTGATATTTCTAGAGGAAAAACAACCCAAAAAATTGTTTCTACCTGGAAAATCAAATTAGATCAATTGCTTGACATTACAACTTGTAAATGTGAAATCACTTTATGTAATGAAAAGTGCTCAAAATTAAATAGTTGTATAGATTTTGCACATATTTAGTGTACCTGTCCAAGGGAAAAAAAGATTCCAAAAATTGAACATATTTGGTTACAAGCTGATAAAGAAAAAACTGGGTCACTATCAAAATATCAAATGAATTGTAAAGATACTAAGGAAACAGCTAGACAGGTTTCTTTAGAAAAGAGGAAGCTGAAAAGAAAGTCAAGTCTAGAAAAAAGTTAAAAAAAAGAGAAAAGGAAGAAACTTCAAAGAATAAAGATCTTGTTGAGTCTTTCATAAGTGATGATAATTCAAAAAGAATAGAAATAGAAGATGAACCTACTTCAACTGATAACTGGAAACTAAATTTTAAGTCTGTTAGTAATGCTGCTGAAGCTTCTTTGAGATTTGGTATTTCACCAGCTGCAACATCAGCAATAGTTTCAGCTTTTCTTCAAGACCTTAATCTGGGTAACTTTTTAACACCGGAAATGTCCTATTTGGCTGTAGATCCTAAGAATGTTGTTAGAGCTAAGAAAGCAGTAATGACTAAAGCAAAGACATCTGAAGAAATGAAGATTCAAGTACAACCTATCAAAGGTATATTTGCTGATGGCAGAAAAGATTTTACCAGAGTTTTAAAGCACAACCCTATAATCAAAGGGTTATGAAAGAAGAACACATTACCGTTATTTCTGAACCTGACAGTCAATATATTACACATTTTACACCCATTAAGGCAATACCTCCCAATAAGCTTGCTAAACAAGCAGCTATTGGACTATTTAATTGGATGGTTCTTCGGAGAGTACATAAATCTCTAGAAGTAATAGGAGGAGAGAAAGTGTTTCTGGTCTATTTTAATTTTATGCAAAATTGCAATGAGCTTCTTTTGCGGCACATTATTGTCACTCTGGATGGACCCACCAATTCAAATGTTGGCTTCATTTGACCAATTGGAAAAGCTCTTTCAACAGTTTGGACTCCGTACATAAAAAATGGAGCTTATTTTGCTCATTCTGAATCTTTGATACTTTCCCTTATAGCAAGCCCAGATAAGGAATCTAGGAGGTTTGTCATTAAAACCATCAAAGAGATACGGAAAGGTTTGGAGTATGGAGACACTTGCTTCAGGCCAAGGAAGAAGGTCCAACTCAATCTGGGAGCATTATCCATACAAGAGCTGATCCACTGGGACAAAGAAGATAAGTTAGAATCTATGTTTACTTGTCAAGTACCTACAAAAGATCTTGAGGATCTCTTAGAGACACCTTATGAAGCACCTTACTTTCCCCTACACACATAGTCTTGTGAAAGACCGGTAAAAAAGGTGACAAATGCATCTGCATCTGTTTGTGGATTTAAGAGTAGAGATGGATTTGTCAGGGCCAGGATGGCTCATAGACTATTATGGCCTATTCTAATAATGCTGCACTCTAAAAAAAGTTTATGAAAATTTTTTTTAAAAGACACTTGAATTTGATTATTTTTACTGTAAATATATGTTTTAATATGAATATGTAACTTTGCCAAACAAATAGTTAATCTTAATACCATTTTTTTTTTCTTTTTAATATCTGTTTAGAAACAATTAACATAAAAATCGAACTAAAATTTTTTTTTTTAAGTTCCCTGGTTAGGTAGAAATTTTTTTTTTCTTGAATTTTTATATTATTACTTAATATTACTTGAAATTTCTAAAAAATAAAAAAAAAGTCTGGAGACAGCCCCCCAGGCGCCCAGCCATCGTTGACCCTAGTTTAATCATGGTTTTTTGACGCCAATCATTTCCCCAGTTTTTTTCATGTGTTATACACAAATAATGTTAAAATTGAACTGAAATTCACTGCGATATAAATTTTTTTAATTTGGAAATTTTACAATCAGATATACAAAATTTAATGTTTTTACGATGACAAAAAAAACCATTTCCCCAATAGGTAAAAAAATTTTTTTTTAATTTTTTCTTCAATTTTTATTTATTATATATATATTGGCACTATAATACTGATGCTAGAAGTTTCTTTGATCATTTTGTTTTAAGTGGCGTACCCTAATATATATATATATATATATATATATATATATATATTTATATATGCATATATATATATATATATATATATATATATATATGCATATATAAATATATATATGTATAATTTATTACTTATATATTACGTATTTTATATACAATATGCATAATAAATTATATATATTATATATACAATAATTTACGAAACAAAAGATCAAAAAGTTTTTATCAGATTGCTCAATAAATAATAAGAAAGACTTTTTTCATCATAAAGATTATTTATTGACCAATCTCATGTTTGAAAAAGAAAAACATTTTTGTGTCTTTTTTTTTGACTGTTATACATTTTATAACATAGTTACTATAATTATGTTATAAAAGGGATAAATATTTATCTTGAGAGACAATTTTTGTTTCCTCCTAATTATTCGTAGGCATAACGTCACAACGGCTTTTTTCTTTAAACAACAATTCAATCACAATATAGAAATAAAGCCAAGATTATTATATTGAATTTTAAAAACATGTTAATAAGTGGACTTTGCAATTGTTCAAAGAACTTTAGTTTTCTGGAAATTTGTTATAATAAGATCTGTGTAACTGTATACTATCTTTATTTAAATAATATTTATACTTGAAAGTACATTTTTTTTAATTTAAAAATTAGAAGCAAACTAAAAATTCTGTAAGATTTTTACACCATAGCATTTTTACATTGTTTTGTGTTAAAAATTTTTAAATTGTGGTAGTTTTAAAAGTTAATTTTTCAAAAAAACAGTAAAAATATAAAAACCAAATAAAAAACTTATGGTGAAAATATGTGTGCAAGTTTCATAAATAAAAGAAGTTTTAAAGAACCAAACTTTAATGTTTATTTTTATTTGTAATTAAACCTGTCATTTCGAAAAGGACATAAGTCCAAAACTTTTAGCAGTTAGTTTATAAGTTTGAATTAAAAATTTCTGTATGATTTATGTTTTTTTTATAAAAAAAAAAAAGTACATAAGTTATATACGTCCTTTATTTATCTACTTCTAAGTTTAATTTCTTTAGCAACCTAGACATTATTTTAATAAAAGTCATATTTTTGTTGATTTTGAAAAGTTTTAGTAAATGGACTTGTGCCCTTTTCAAAATGACAGGTTCAATTGTGTTTTCTTTTCCTCCTTATTTTTTAAACATTATTTTCATCTCAAAATCTTGCATAAATTTATAGTTGTATATTTAGCGTGCGCTTTATCCATGGCAATTGTATCAGTTGTTTGGTAAAGAAAATATCATAACTTTTGGAGATCTTAGTTGCAAAGTTATAATCTCAAGCGAGGTTTGTATTGATAATAAGTCAGCCCTTTAAATTCAAATTTCATGATTTAATTTAGTTTAGTTTTTTTACGCTCTGCACACCTCTAATTACCTTTATACATCTTTTTAGTCAATAAGCATTTTTTATATTTGCCTATATTTATCTTTTTAATCATAATAGCTTTTGTATTAGACTCTATGTGGTTATACATATTTCATATCAGGCATAATAATTTTCAATTAAAAAATATCAATTTTTTTTTTTCAAAATTTTTAAATATTCTTTTTCTTTTCTTTTTTTTTTCTTTGTAGTTGGTAGTGCTAGAAAATATTTGTCCACAGTGTTTTTCAATGCACTAACATAAGTGTGTTGACTGTGTGTTCCAATTCCCTAAGTGTGCTTTCCAAGTTTCAACTTTTTATTACTATAATATTTTTTTTTATCTTAGACTATATGTGACGATACTGAATCATTAACAGCTTCAGAACCAGACTCTGTTTCAATGATACCAGATGATGATATATCTTTGGATGCAATTTTTGATAGTACATTTGATGATGGTAAATCTGCAGTTTTTCATTTATATATGATTTAAAAACATTCTAATATGTAATGATATCTTGACTTATTTTTTATTTATTTATATTTATTTATGTTTATTATTTTTATTTTTGTTTGTTTTCCATATTTGCTTATAGTTTTTGAATTAAGCTTATTAACCAGTCTTTTGCTATTTATTTAATGAAAAACTTTAATATTTTAATTAATAAGATGTTATTATGGATTATCACAGTGTAAGTAATTATTAAATTACTATTTTAAAAAGTTTTAATTTTATTTAAATTTTATTTTAAAAAGTGTAATTGAGCTCTTAAAATTTCATAATAAATCATTGCTGTCCTATTAAAAGAATTTTATAAAAGTCACTAGTAGTTAGAGTTGTTTCAAGGAGAACTCTAAAAAAATAAATATTTTTTTATAAGTTAAAATATGTACTTTTTGGTCTTTTTTATTCTTTAGAGAAACTTTTTCAGAATTATTCTACATGCAAAAAAGTTTTTTAAATTTCATTATTTTACTTTATTACAGATAAAATACTGTTAGTTATTCTTATCTCTGTGTATAAAGTAATTAAAAATATTTAAAAAAAAATTTGGTCCTAAAATTCATTGGTAATAGTAGGGGAAAGGTAGGATGGTTGATCCCTGTTTTGGCTGTTGTAGATTTTTACCGGCCATTTTAATTTTTTTCTTGGTTTCTTTACACAGTTTAATAATGTGGTTAATCTCCTTCTATAGGCTGTTCATGTAAAAACTCTTTCATGCAAAACAAGTAAACTAGATCAGTTTTTTTAGCCCACTTGCAGGGATCAAATGCCCCTATTTATATGGGGATAGTTGATCCCCACGAGTGGGATACTTAATCCCCCATAAATAAAGTATCCCACCCATGAAAATAACATAAGTAATTAAATCAAACAATGATTCAAACTGGACTACCTACTTTATTGAACAAAAAAATGAAATGTAGAAATAAATTGACCCCAAAAAATTGTTTTTTCATAAAATGTTAGCATCTAATTTATGTTTAAATTTTATAATGCCAGTAGTCCTGGTTGTTCCGCTGGTGGATGGCTGTGGCAGCTTATGTATGTCAGCCCGGTCCACTTCCCTGACATCCTCTACTGTTGGAAAAGTGAAACAGTTTTCCGCTAGTGCCATCCTTCTTAAGAATTTAATTTTCTGAGTTTTTTGTTTAAGACGCAAAACTTTTTCCATGTAAAACTTGACCATTTTCTTGGTAGCAAACTTGACTAAAAGGTTGTTGTCAGGCTTAGGATCTGCATCAACTTTAGTTGATGGCATGAAAGGAAATCAAAGCCACAGCTAATATCCGGATGACCGGAAATATAATCCTCTTTATTAGTTAAATTGAAAAGTTTTCTGTTTCTAAGTTTTTGAAGCTTTTTTTCTCTTTTTTTATTTGCAGTTTTTTTAGTCATCTTTGCACAAGCAAGTTTTTCACTGCTTTGGAATAGGACATGATATCTTGTGGAGAAAAGTGTTTCACAGATATTATATCCAATGTTTGAGTGGAAGGTTTCATGGTACCAAACAACATTGGTTCCATAGAAACTGATACTAGCACTATGTTGTTTCATTGCTGCCATGAGGTGCATGGCTTAGAAACTGAGTTTTTTCTAGGAAATATCATAAAAGGAGGCATGTGACCAGCAGCAGAATTTATACAAGCACACACTGTAATCAGTTCGTCTTGTTCTGCAGATGTAATTTTGCCTACCTGCTTCAACCCTCTCACAGCAATAATTTTAGCAGGGTTGTGTACTGTAGTAAGGCTAGTTTCATCAATATTCCATATATGTTCGAGAAACTTAAAACGAAACTTGTACCATGTATAAACATTTTTTAATTTAGTAAAAAAAATGTATATGTTCCATATATGTTCAGGAAACTTGAAGCGAAACTTGTACCATGTATAAACATTTTTTAATTTAGTAAAAAATTCACCAACTGTGTGACGATTGAAAGCTGTGCTTCATGCCAAGCTTCTGGTGTTCTCAATGCCAGTTTAGGGTTTCTATCAAAAAAACCTCTGTACCAGTTGCGGCCAACTTGCTTAGTTTTATTCTATGCGGGGGGATATGGTGTCTTGTTTGTTGCAGCATAAGAGTTTGCCAATTTGCGCAGTTGCACCACAGTTAGACTGTAATATATCGTAGACATGTCTTCCAAAAAGATACCAAGTTCTTTTTCCTGATCAGTTGAAAAAACTTGCTGCACCCTGGGAGAGATGTTATGTTTTTTCTGCATAACCTCTTTAATGTCATGACATTGATTTCAAACTGCCTAGAGGACACTTTGTAGCTTCCACCATTTTTTACAGCTTTTACAGCTTCTTTAATTTTTTTCGCATCGGATGGAACTCTCTTCATTGCTCCAATTTTAACTTATGGGCATCTGAAAGAATAAATATGAATAAAATTAATACATTAAAAACGATTTTTTGAAAAACACCAAGTCACTTTGTGTTTCTCCAAAAAAAATCTTTACGAAATAGAAAATAAAAGAAGACTCTACTTTAAATAAATAAACTTTTTTTAAAGATAACTAAATTTTTTAAAAAAGGCCATTTTAAAAACTTTTAATTTAAAACAAACTTTTTCAAAATTCTTTATTTAATTGAGAAGCTTTGTTTTTACCTTTGCTGTTTCAAATGCTGCAAGTAAATTTTTTTTAATCAGTTTAAATTAATTTTTATTATTTATTTTATTTTTTCTTTATTGCCTTTTAAATTTTCAAAAATTATTTCAATCGTTTTTATGATGGTTTTAATGTTATAGTTATGATATTAGAAACCAGTACTTTTTTATTATGAAATTAAAATGCCAATCATTGTTTAAAGTCTTAAGTTTAGTTCAGCTAATTTTTCAGCTCTTTTTTTGAAATTTTGAAATTTTTAAACTTTTTCATAATATATAATACATAATATTTATCATATTTAAATAATATCTTTTAATATTCTGGTATGGTGTGGTTTAAATAGCTAAAGTTACTGTTTCAATTTGCAAGTTCAATTTGCAGTTCCAATTTAAAGTTTAGGTTGCAGTTATAGTGTGCAAGTAATGTATTTAATATTATTACGACATTTAGTAATTGTTTTTACTTAAAACGATTCTTAGAAAAGTAAAAGTAAAAACACTAATATTACAATATTTAAACCACTTTTATAAAACACTAATATTACAATATTTAAACCACTTTTATAAAACACTAATATTACAATATTTAAACCACTATTATAAAACACTAATATTACAATATTTAAACCACTTTGATAAAACACTAATTTTATAATATTTAAACCACTTTTATAAAACACTAATATTACAATATTTAAACCACTTTTATAAAACACTAATATTACAATATTTAAACCACTTTTATAAAACACTAATATTACAATATTTAAACCACTTTTATAAAACACTAATATTACAATATTTAAACCACTTTTATAAAACACTAATATTACATTATTTAAACCACTTTTATAAAACACTAATGTTACATTGTTTAAACCACTTTTATAAAACACTAATATTACAATATTTAAACCACTTTTATAAAACACTAATATTACAATATTTAAACCACTATTATAAAACACTAATATTACAATATTTAAACCACTTTGATAAAACACTAATTTTACAATATTTAAACCACTTTTATAAAACACTAATATTACAATATTTAAACCACTTTTATAAAACACTAATATTACAATATTTAAACCACTTTTATAAAACACTAATATTACAATATTTAAACCACTTTTATAAAACACTAATATTACAATATTTAAACCACTATTATAAAACACTAATATTACAATATTTAAACCACTATTATAAAACACTAATATTACAATATTTAAACCACTTTGATAAAACACTAATTTAACAATATTTAAACCACTTTTATAAAACACTAATATTACAATATTTAAACCACTTTTATAAAACACTAATATTACAATATTTAAACCACTTTTATAAAACACTAATATTACAATATTTAAACCACTTTTATAAAACACTAATATTACAATATTTAAACCACTTTTATAAAAATCTTTTTAATACCCCATTTATACTGGTAATAAAGCACATTTTATTTTTAAAGTGTATTAAATTGTTATAGTAAAAAGTTATTAAAAAAAAAAAAAAAAATACTGCGAAGTTGTTTTGTCAATGTAAAAAGTTTGTTTTAATATAAAACAACTTTGCTACATTGTTTTCTTGCTGTTTTATACAGTTTATAACATTAACAATAACATAAAATGCGTTTAAAATAACATGAGCTAAATAAATGAAATTATTCTAATTAATATATTTATTGAAACATGATTGTCATAAAACTTTAAACTTTATACTTTTGCAAAAACAATTGTTATCTGTAGATCAAAGGAGTAAGATCAAATTTAAAAAACTAAAGTAAACTCCTAAAAATACTAAACTAATTTAGCTACCACATTCTTTCTTAGTTATTGCATCTTCATCTTGCATACTATTAAAAATTTAAGTATAATTAATTTTTTTCATCATTAGGATTATTAAGTTAATGTTTTCATTCAATTTTTTGCTCAAATTGTTTTGCAATAAGAAAAGTGAGAGAAAAATAACTGGTTAAATAAATCGACTTATATTTCCATGAGTTAAAGTATATGCTTAAGTTTCTTTTCTTTTTTTTTTTCTTGAAAAAAAAAAATATTTTGAAAAGATAATATAATTAATTTTTTTAAATTTAACATTTTTTATAATTTAGTTTTTTTTTCACTCATTTATTGTTTGCAATGTTTGCAAAATGCTTCTAATTTTTAAACTATTTTCAAGAAATAAAAAATACAAATAGCTATTATCGCAAATACAAATTTGCATTTACAACAAAATATTTAGCTATTAAATATGTTTTTGACTTAAATAAAACTTTTTTCCTCACTTGCACTGTTTTCTAAATCTAATATTTTTACTGTAGCTAGATCTATACTTGATTTTTAGGAATGATCCTTGCTATGCCACAGGATATTAAAAATCCCCCAGCAATTTCCATTCAGTTTATAATTATTGTAAGCTAGCATTAAAATTTGCTAAATTATTTTAAATTTTTCAAGTTATTTAAATTAGAGAATTTTAGAAGACTAAAATTCACTTGTTCAAATATATTTCTAAAATGAATTCCAAAAAACAACTTGCATATTTATAAAAAATTTTTAATCTTGATACTGCTATAAATAAAATATAAACAAAATAGTATTGTCTTTTTCATATTCTATTCTAAATTTGTTGTTGAAATAATTTTTAGTTAAATGCTTTTTGTGTTAACAACATATAAGATATAAATAGAAACATTTCTATTGCCAACTTTCGCAAGTAAATGTCTTTGAGCATATTAACTATATTTAATAGTTTAGTAACTTATCTGGAGTAACTTTACTGGTTGTTTTGAAATAGTTTATATGTAAATTTACTTTCTTGTTTGTTTTGATTGTATTGAAATAGTTTATATGTAAATTTACGTTTTTATCCATAAAGTAAATTAAACTAAATTTAACTTTAATATAGAAGTAGGACTTAATTTAAAGTAATTAAAAATCAAAAGCACTTTATTTTGAATAAAAATCTCTGCACAAGAAAGCAAATGATCATACTACTTATGTACTTTATGAATGCCCCCTAATAAAAACTTCAGATAAAAACATTTTATATTTTTTAGAATGACCGAAAAAAGATCCTAAATCAGAAGGGGGGGGGTGAATACACTTAATTTTATCTTAAAGAAATTTTCGGTAATGCCTGAAGTTAAAAATAAATTGACCTCTTTATGTAAACTTAGAAAGCATTCTTTTACCATTTTAAAACATTAAAACAAAAAATTGCTTTTTATACTAACAAAAATAGATTATTACACACAAAGTTAACATGGGGTTTTTATAAATTTTGTTTTTTATATCTGGTAAAGTAAATACTAAGTAATTATAAAATCAAGAAAAAACAAATACATTATTAACCCTTTAATGACGAGTGACCAAACAGCGGTGCATAAAATCAGTTCCTAAATGACATGTGATAAACCTGGCAGTCCATCAATAATTTTAAATTTTCCTGAATATTTTTAGGGGTATAGGGAAAAATTTTAAATATATATCTGAAATAGAAATAATTTCTAAAGCTGATTTTTCAAACCGTTTGTTATTTGCATTTATAGATCAATTGAAAATTAATTTCGAAAAATGGTTAAAAAGAGAACAAGTTGATATAAAAGAGATCCTTGATATTTTGTTTGATAGTAGTGATGGAGATAGCAATATTGATATTGATCTTAGTGATTCTAGCGATTTTTAAAGAATTTTAGATTATGTAAATGAAGAACTGCTACCTTTGTCTGAGGATTTACCAGTTCAAAATTTAGTCTTACCTTTACATTCCATCACAAATACCCCTAAAAATCAAAATTTCTGCAATGATATTTCCGCATTTGAGAAGAAAGCAAATGAAAGGAGACTGACGAAGAAATTTATGAGGAATCATCTAGTGATATGAGTATAGAATCTGATTGTGAAAAGGAATATTATGAAACTTAACAACTTATGGTGTTTCACTCTTAACTCTTATGTGAAAAGGAATGTTATGAAACTTAACTCTTATGATGTTTCACAGCCCCAGAAATGTGTGAGAACTAGGTGGAAGTAGATATACAAGTGGTTTACATTCATTTGATCATGTTGCCCTAGAGAGGTGCTTGTCACCTACAACCTAACTAAGGTCAAATTAGGGTTAGGTTTCCCTGTGTTTGTGGTGGTTGATCACATCAACTGATCATTGGTCGTGTATTTTTTGATTAAACTGACTTACAATTAGAATGGGATGACTTACAATTAGATGGGACTTACAATTAAAATGTTAATGCTGATAATGAGAAAAAAATCTAATGACACTTCTTAATTCTTTTCCACTGAAGGTCTAAATGTTAGAATAGGAGGAGACAGTACTCTTGACTTTTTTGAAGCTTAGCTGATGCTATTTTAAAATATATTCTTGCTGAAAGATACTGCAAAAAATTTTTTGAACAATCACCCAGAAAAGGCCAATAATTTTTACCTGAAGCAGTCTTCTCCGTTCAGCCAGTGCTTTCGCGCTCAAGTCTTTTTGCGCTCACACGCCCACAAAAACTTGGGCGAGCGCATAAAAAAGTGCTTGCCAAAAAATTTAAAAGCCTTTTGTTTTAAATTGCAACAAAAATTTTTTTTGTTCATTTGTTAAACTTTTATGAAAACTGCTTTTTTTACTAGTTTTTTTAATTATTTTATCTGGTATTTGTTCAAAGCATTCTTTTATCTAGTATCTGTTCAAAGCATTCTTCTCGCTATTTTTATTTTTATTTAAGTAGCAGAAAAAAATAAATTTTTTAAATCGCTAAGGCTAACTTAAAAAAGACCAACCTGCCAGCGCTCTTTTGTGCACTGGCATTAAATTTTAAATGGAGAAGACTGCTGAAGAAATGGAAAGCTGTTACAGTAGTTTAAATGAAAACCTTTTTTGGTCTAATTATATTAATTAGTATCATACATAAACCAAATTTGAATATGTATTGTACCACCTAAGATCTTTATTGGACACCAATCTTTTGGAAAACCATGTCTTGAGACCGTTTCAAGGTTGTTCTCATATTTCCTCATTTTTAATAACAATTATGATTTTAGTTATAAACTTAATGATTCTAATAGAGATTGATTGCGTAAGGTCAGATGGTTCCTCAACATGGTTAGAGAGCGCTGTCAAAGTCCAGTCCCGAACAACACTCAAGTGTTGATGAATCCCTTGTTCTTTTTAAGAACAGATTGTATTTTCATCAAAATATAAAGGCAAAGAGAGCATGATTTGGTGTTACATTTGGTTTCCTAGTGTACTGGGTACTAGAATGTATAATGATGACAAAAATTTTACAATGCCTTTAAGCCAACATATACCAATAGAGCTGATGGGGCCATTTCTAAATAATTTTCATATAGTTCACTGATAATTACTACATAAGTCCTTCTCTTGCCAGCCTCCTCTTGTCCAAGAAGAATTATATTTGTAGAACCATTCATGCAAATCGAAAAGAGATTAAATAAGCAACTTACAAAAGGCTGTTTTTTACAAAACTGCTGTTTTTTACAAAACTCGCAGCGAAGATAATAAAATGTTAGCCTGCAAATGTTGTGCAACCAAAGACAAATCAGGTTACAAAGTGAAAATTGTTTACATGCTACACTAGACAACAGATTTTAACTTTTTTTGTATAACAACAAAAATTATATATATCTGGTGCAGTTTTTCATGCTAAGTTCAAATATCATACCGAAATTGCTGTGTAAGCTCTAGTTTTTATGCAATATATTGATACAATTTATCATGTTTATGCATATATTATACATGGATTTAAAAGAAAACATTTAGTCATTTCACACTAAACACTCTAGGGTGTTGATATGCTCATTTGTACACAGCTTCTGGACATTCTTTTGCTTCTGTCTGACAGTAATCTGCCATCATTGAGGTGCTCTATCAACCCTGGTACCGCTTTTTTATCTCAGCCATCTCCTGATAAATGTGTTCACCATGTTTTGCGCTCACATCCGCACAGCTGGAAGGGAAGAAGTCCAGATGACTGTAGAAAGTGTAGCTTCAATGACATATTGCAGCACAGTGTCTGATATGAGTCCAACAGGCTCTCAACAATTTCCTTATAATTATGAGCTCTGTGGTTCCCCAAGAGCCATAGATCTCATAAGATAAAACCATAATAAGACCCAAGTTTTATATGTAGATACATTCTTGACACCAAGTTCTGAGGATTGTCTCTTAGACCATTTCTGTATGATGTAATGATCCGCCCAAGTTTGACTACCCTACTCTCAGAGAAAGCAACAGAACTTTATTTAACTAAGCTGCAATCCTAGAATAAGTGCTACAACTTTTAAGTCACCACATATCTGCCACTGATGTTCTTCCTACTTGATCTTGACTAGGGCTAGCTTCATATTGTCATATGTTTCCTTCAATCCAGCTGCATGAGTAAAGGGAACTGATGGTAGAGTGTTTCCATTGTGTAGAAGTACAACCTTGAGACTTGTGCTTTATGAGTCTATAAACAGTCTCCATTCTTCATTAGCATACTGAATCTTTAGTTCATCCATCAAATCAGCCACATTATGACAATAGACAACTTGTTCTGCTAATGAAAAATAGAGTTCAAACTGACTGTGATTGCTGTGAAGTACACTTATTCTAACACCATCTTGAAGTAGATTCCGATGTTCTGGATCCTAATAGCTCAGCCTTGCTCTTAGTCCTAAATCCTGAACCAGATTATTAAGTTCATTTTAAGAGATTTGATGAGGATCTTTATCAATTGCAGTAGGTAGAAATCTCACATCTTCTGAAGTTGATGGTTCTGAAGTTTTCTTCATTGGCATCATTATCATTACTGAACTTAACAATATGTTGGTTGGTGGGTCTGGTACAAAAAGACCTTCACCATGGAGCACTAGTCTCAAGGCACTTGAAATATTTGGATATTGTATTGATTGTGTCCTCTTCTTTGTGATGTCATGATGATCTATGGAGGGTACTATGCAAAAGTAACAGTTAGTAACATGGTCAGTTGATTCCCTCCAAATCATAGGTACTGCAAATGGCATGGCTCATCTTTTGCCATGTTACCAGTTAAAAAGCACTGCCCTACAAGAAGTACAACAAATCTGAGGAGCCATGGTTGTTCTTGATCTCTTAACTTACAACCAAAGTACAAATGGTAAGCTTTCTTGATCACTGGTGTGAAAGTATGTTTCTGTTAAACCAACTTTGCTACAAATATAACATAATGAATATGGGTTATTGACACACTTTCTTGGGATGTTTGATTAAAATTAATGAAATAATGTCACTATTTTTTATAATAAAATCTAAAACAAAAAGATAAAACAGTTAAAGTGCATGAAAAACATATGAAACAAAGAACACGACACTTGGCAGACACTTTTATTCAATGTTGTTGCCAGGCAAGGCAAGTAATAATGATAGGCATCGCAAATGATGTCGTGTTTGTTATGCAAAGGGGAAACTGACTGCTAAAGGATATTCCTTGAAAACTATTTTTGTTTGTAATTTCCATCACAACCCGGGTTACATCCTCATGAATCTTTTAAAATTTACCATACTGTTTTGGGCTTTTCCTAAAAAGGTATTATGTATGTGTACTCATTAATAAAATGTTTTCTCAAGCCAAAATGGCTATATTAAAAAAAAAAATTATTTTAAATGATCCTAAAGTCTATTTTCTCAAAAAAAAAAAAACAAGGTCACATTTGTAATATTCTGACAAGTATTTTTTTTTATATACCCTTTCAATTGTTCATGATCTAAAATCGTTATTTTATGCACATAGCTGTTTTTAACTTAGTTGTTAAAGGGTTAATAAATCTTTTCAAAAATTGTCTAGAAATGTGAAAATGTTGTTAAAAGTTGTTTTTTAAAATGTTGAAAAAAGTTTAATTTTATTATAACCTTTTTTTTTTAAAGAAGAATCAAAATTTGTTTCTAAAGATTCAAATGTCATATGCGAGTCCCCACATGAAGAATTGGTTAGTAGTTGTAAACTTGTTAGTTGTGTACCTAATCAATCGAATAATTTTTCAGAATTATTTCTGAAAAAAAATTTCTTAGCTCCAAAAATTATGGTTGGAAAAATAATTAGTGAGTTTAATGGCAGATTACCTGTTGGAACTGATTGTTGCGCATTACCTATAAGTCAAGGTATTTTTTGATGATAATGATGATGATGATGATGAGGATTTTGTTATTTTTACTTTTTAAAATTTTTGTTTTTCTTTTGTTTGTTTAACTTTAAAAGAGCTATCCCCCAAGTGATTGCTATAATAATCCCCCAAGTGATTGCTATAAATAATTCACTTTTTAATAATTATAAAGTCATATAATGTTATATAGTTTTTATATGTTCTTTGGTGAGCAATATGTGTATCTAAAACTTTATTCTTTTAAAATTTATTGATTTTACTGTTGTAAAAACTGAATAAAGACTACTTTGAGCTTACCAAAATAAACTATTTTGTCGAGGCGAAACTACAATGTTTCCTGATTCCAAAATATAAAATTTAAAATCTAACTATTTTGTCCAAGGAAATAATCTTGATTTTTTCAGTTTTTAGCATTTTTCACAATAGAGCAAAATGACAGCCTTTTAAGTTTTGCATTTTTACAACATTCAAAAACACTCTAAAAGTAGAATTTGTTACTTCAAACAATTTACATATTAAATAAAAATATGGTTTGCTCTGACTCAATTGATTTTCTACAAATAAGATAAAAGTAATCAAAGATTTTCTCAAATAATTCTTTTAGTTTTTCTCTGGATATTTAAGGTCATGCTGTACATAACTGCATGATATGAGTCTCTTAAGTGACCAACTTTTTCAGTAAAGTCATCCTCCAGTATCATACCAAAACATGTTGTCACCACTGACTGAAACTTTTGAAGACATCAATGATTCCAAAAACCTGTAAAGCAGACTTCTGCCATCCTTTGAAAGAGATCTAAATTGCTGAGAAGTTTATGACAGGCATTTTCTGCAAAATGTCTGTCACAAAATACCATGATATTGTTTTTGTTGAATGTTGGAAGCTGAGGACCACTTCTGCCAAGGCTTTTTACATGTGATTGACCACACCAGGGAGAAGATGAAGTTCCATGGATGATATAAGCTGCAAGATATGTTTGTTTTCAGATCCAGACAGAAATGCCTCATAGACCACATTGCCACAAAACTTTATTTTCTTGATATCACTTTCAGACTTGATATCACTGTCAGCTACTTCTTAATAACTTGCAACAAATGTGAGATTCTATGTTGCCACAAATGATGTTGGCAAGTTTTGTGTCACTTGAGACTACTTTGTTGGTTATGTTAAAATTGGTTTGAGACAAGATCTGTCTAATATTTTTAAGTTTTTCCGGTATCCTTCTGAAATACCCACAAACATTTTGCGCTTGACACTGCTGTCTTCAGTAATTTAAGTTTAAAGTTTTTTATTTAGTCCACCCTCAAAATTAAGGTCGGCATTCGGCAATGCCGACCTAACTGCCGACCTTAAAATATTTGAGATCATCAAAAAATTGCCAACCTTGTTTCTAGGTTTTATGGTAACCCCATTGTGTCAAATTTTTTTTACCGACCTCTAACAGTCGGTAATATAGTACCAACCTCATTTTTCCTAATTCCAAGGGTTGTGTAGTGGTAACCCTGAATCACACTGAAAGTCCTCAATGCACAATAATGCCAAGAAATACTTTCAGAAACCCTCCGCCACCATCAATTCTCAACTTGACTATATGGCTCTGGAAAACTCTTTGAGAAAGGAGGGCTTCAGTCAGAAGCTGGGCAAGATCCTTGGAATACGCAACCACATAATCAGTTGTGTTGCTGCTATTCTTTGATAAACCTTGATACTGGTTTGAGTAAAAAGCAACTTTACTAATGCCTTCAAACTTAACTTTCGTCTCCACAGTTTTAGTGTCACCAACTCTGTTGATGGTTGGAGTCAATTTTATCATGCCAAGATTAGACTGTCCTGCATTTAACTAAGCTTATACAAGATCTTCAGTTATGATGCTGAGTTTAGGGGGAAAAAAATTGGCACTTGAGCCTCATTTTAAAAAGTAAATAAAATAGTTAAATTTCAAATATTACATTTTTTTAAGTCAGGAAGTATTGTAGTTTCCCTGTCAAAGTGGTTTTCTTAAGTTAGCTCAAAGTAGTTTGCTGCCATTAATTAAAGATTTGCAAAATTTAAAAAAACTCAAGCTAAGAACATAGGAAAAAGATCTTAAATAGAATAATAATTTAATGATAAATTAAAAAATTAAATTAGGAAAGAATACTTTAAAAATCATGCAGAATCATCAAAGTTTTTTTTTATTACATTTATCAACTTTTTTTTCTCGAAATTCAGTACAAAATTTTCTTCATTTAATGCCTCAACTTCCTTTAATGTTTTGTTTTCCAAAAATAAAAAAAAGGTAGAAGTTATGGTTTTTATAAGTCTTAATCTTGGCAATCAAGTTAAAAAATATATTTATTAACTTCATTACAAACTTTAGTAGCAATATTAGATAAATGCTTTGATTTGAAGTGTTTATTATATTTTGTAAAGTAAAAAATCCTAAATTAATAAAATCCTGAATTAACGTCTGTTCACAAAAAATCCGGAATGAAAAATTGTTCTTAATTGAATACAAAATTAATCGATTTTTGACAAAAATTTAAACTAAAATGAGTGACTGGACATTGTTAACTATTTTATAACCAAAAGTGGTCCTAAATCAGCGGCTTTTCGAACTTTAGTTTTGACTGAATCCATTAGGTTGAAAAAGTAGTCTGGATCAAACTCTTTCAACTTTAATCAAATTCTATTCTTAAGGTGGTCAAGATTTTTCGCAGTAAATTAAGTTCCATAAACTTTTGCTTTTAAATGTGCCCAAAAATTTTCAATTGGCCTTAACTGCGGTACATTTGGGGGGTTATCTTTAGCGTTGACAAAGTTAATACCTAAAGTGTTGTAAGTTTCTAATGTGTGTTTTGCATAATGACATCTCGCTCCGTCAGGCCAAAATAAAATTTTCATGTTTTGATGCTTGGAATTTATAAATGGAAGAAGTCTTTTTGTAATACATTCTTTAGAATAAGTTTTTGCATCCAGTGCACAGTTTTTTACAGCAAAATAAGGCGATGAATGACCAAAACGACTGATTGCAATCCAAACAAGAACTTTCTTGTCAAACTTTTTTTTAAAGTTGAATTTAATGTTAGGATCAGTTTGAGAACTATCCTTTGTATAGTAGCCAGAGTTTTGTGAACAATTTGCACCATTTACACAGAAATAAGATTCATCGTCCATGATGATTTCAAACTCATTTGATGGCTTGAAAAAAGTTTTTGAAAGTTTTAATAAGTTTTTCTTTTGTTTAATTTCTTGCTTTTCTGTTGTTTTTGGTGCATTTTTTATTTTGGTATACTTTAGTCCATGCATACTTAATAATCTATTTACGTATGAAACGCTTATCTTATATTTTAGTGCCAATTTTCTTTGCGAAATCCCAATTCTCTCTTCTGCTCTTGCAATCATGGACTCTCTCTTTTCTGGTGTAATTTTAAAAGGTTTTCTGCCGCAACCGATTTTTCTATTCATTGGCAAATTATTTTCAGACCTTTTAATTATGTCATAAATTGTAGATTTAGCGATTCCCATTTTCTTAAAATGATCCACTGTAAATTTCTTTCCACTGTTTATGTTTTGTTTATAAAAATTTCCAATCACATTTCTAACATCGTTCTCTTTTAGATGCTCCATGTTTATTTGAATTAATTATTTAAACTCAATTTTGCCACAAAATGAAACTGTTGTTGTTGACCGATTAAATTTAAAAATTTCAAATCGAAAATTCGAAATTTAGAACAATTTGTGTACATTTGAAATCAGTCCGGATTTTTTGTGAACAGACGTTAGCTGGTCTATTTTTAGGCATAAATAGATTGATTTTTAATCCAAATTATTTTTTTATTAATCTATGAACAATATATTACTTTATTTATGGACCTTTAAAACTTATCTTGGTTAAATCGGGTCTGTGAAATGATGTCATAAATTCAAATAAAAAGTTACCATTCTACATGTTATTAAACAATTTTCTTTCTTGGTTTTGTATGATTTTTTCTTTCATTATGTTTTCTTTTCAACTTACCTTGTTCACTCATTTCAATTTTACAGCTTGATTGGTAACAACTTAACAATGAGATTCCACAACTTAACAACAAGACTCTCATAAGGTGTATATCATAACTTATTTAAAATTTTAAAAAATTTTGAAATGTTTGAATTAGACTCACTTATTATTAAAAATATTTCAGATTACTTCTTTTGTTTACTCACCATTTTTGCATAACAATAAGTAATTGTAATAGTATTAGTTTATCAGGCATCAATGTATCTACAGTCATGGCCAAATACTTTGGCCAGGTTTAAAAAGTATACCTAAAATATGAAAAAACCAATTTTTATTTATACACATAGTCTAAAAAAATACAATTATCTATAATTTAATATTTAGTTGAATGTCCTTTGTTTTTAGGTGCCAGTTTGATACATTTAGGCATAGAATTGACTAGTTTTTGACACAGTTCTTTGGTAATCTCAGTACACCAAACTAGCATAATCCCAAAGAGGTTTAATAAACATTTAATAAACAAAAAAGTCATGTGACTTTTTTGAAGCCAGTTTTTAAATGGACACCATTTTGGTTAACCCAAAACATTTCATGGAACTTTAAGTTTTACTAAAATTTTTTATTAAAACCTAGTCAAAAGATTGAATTATATGTCAGTTTATGTGTGGCAGCTTATACTATCTTATAAAGAATTATTTGCTAACTGATTACCATTTTCAGTTTATTCTAATAATATTTGGATTACTAAAATAGACATTCAGATTATATTCAGCTATATTCAGCTATATTTCAACATGATGCTAGAAGATATTGTATTTCAGGTAGTATAAAAGATTTTTGAGAAAATAAAACCATGTTTGTGAGTTTTTACCTATATTTAAACAATTTATATATCATTATATAAACAATTTATATATTATGTATACTATATATACAATATATATATATATATGTATGTATATGCAATATGTTTATATATACACAAAAAAATCATTAGAGTGATAGCATATATGCTACTACTCTGGTGATTTCTATATACATCCATAGGCAAAACTAGGCATGTCAATATATATATATATATATATATATATATATATATATATATATATATATATATACATATATATATATATATATATATATATATATATATATATATATATATATATATATATATATATATATATATATATATATATATATATATATATATACACACATATTGACATGCCTTGTTTTGCCTATGGATGTGCTGTAAGCTATCGTGCTGATGACATTACTTTTCATAGGTGCATTAAGCTTCATCAAAAAATTCCACAAAGCAATGATATATATAATTAAAATATATTCTATAAAATATTGACTAATAAAATATAGAAACCACCAGAGTAGTAGCATATATGCCATAACTCTAATGATTTTTTTGTTCAAATGTTGACTAATTAGCAAAAAACTCACCAGAGTAATACCATGTGAGCTGTTTATTTCGAAAGTGGCATAAGACACTTTGTTTTTAAACAGAGATTTTTAAAGGTTTGTGTTTTCACATGCTATACAATTAACTAGCAACCCTTCTTTCAAAAATACCTCCATAATTTTCAACACAATTGGTTTATATTATTTTACAAATTAAGAGATTTCGTTACATTTAAATCATTGTTATCAATAATTGTTTTGAAGAGGTGACTTATTCCACTTTCAAAAAAAAGCAACTTATTATATATGAGTAATATATAGCCAAGATCATATAAAGCTATTTTTTTATACTCAACAGTTGCACAAAAAGATTGTCATTTTTACAGCTCAAAAAGATCGCAAAAGAAATTAATTTCAGCTTAACTTTGTGCATCTCCATATAACTATTTGAACTTGGTTTCAACATTACTTTATATATTACAATAATATATCAAATGATATATATACATATATGTATATATATAATATATACATAAATGTATGTGTGTATGTATATATATATATATATATATATATATATATATATATATATATATACATATATGTATATATATATATATATATATATATATATATATATATATATATATATATATATATATATATGTATATATATATATATATACATACATACATATATGTATATATATATTATATAAACATTCATACATATATGTATATATATATATATATATATATATATATATATATATATATATATATATATATATATATATATATATATATATATATATTAGGGTGTCCCAAAAAACAACATTTTTGAAAAATATATGCCCCTTAATGTGAGACCCCCTTAATGTGTTCTATCTAATACAAAAACACTAGATTTAAAATTTTTTTGAATAAAAATATATTTTAAGGGGTCCCTCAAGACCCTGGAATATTTAATGGGTCCCTAATATTTTCAAAAAAAAATTTTTTTTAAAGTATGTCAACCTGGTACTCAAATGAAGCAAAATTGTATAAAAATTTCAAAAATAGTATTTAATTTGGAAAAATTTTAACTTATTTATCAAAATTGTCATAAAAATACATAAAAAATGCATTTTTTTGTTTTTTGTTAAAAAACCTAATTTTTCATGTAATAAAACCAAAAATAACAATTCTATATTTGAAATCTATATTATTTTTGCGTGTGTGCGTGCGTGTTTTGACATTTTTAGAGAGTTATAAGCATAAAAATATTGCAGAAAAAAACTATAAAAAAAATATAACAACAACAAATAAAGACAAAGAATGAATTTAAAAAGAATAAATATTTAACACACACGTATTCATTGGCAAGATAAAAAAACCTAAAAACATCTCTATATAATATAAAGACATAACTACATCTCTATTACAGATTTAGTTATGTTTTTTTATTCATATAATATAGAGATGTTATATTTTTTTCATGTTATAAATCTCATCTGATATTTGATATTTTGTAATCACTGGTTTGCATGTGCTTAAAATACCGACTTCTCATAATAGAAAACGATTTTGGAAGTAATGTCTTATAGGCTTGTATAAGCACGCTTTTCAAGACTGCTTGGGAATTGCGATTGCAAAATCATGTGCATATATGTGTGTAGTTTATATTATTTTTGTTTATGATTGGCAGTCAGTTTAAAGTATAACACATTTAACGAAATAAAATATAATTATATGAAAAGTTCATATAAGTTCATATCTTTATCTTCATTTTTATAAATTTTTGATATTTATTTATTTTGTATTTCAATATTATTTTTCATATTTTGCAAATTATAGTATTCAAAAACGTGTTGCCATGGCTGATAAACCAAAAGTATTTGAAGATTTTAAAATAGGATTTCAGGACAAAAACTCTGTGTGGAATTACTTTTTGCGCGAAAAAGTCTGGAGCTGCAGCAAAATGTAAAAAATGTGCTAGAGAAATTAAGACCTGTCGTGGCTCGACTAGTGAACTCCGTACACATTTAAGGACTTCTCACTAAAAAATTTATTGAAACATTATCAAGTTGAAGTTTCAACTTCGCCATCTACTGCTGGTGTTTCGACTACGCCTGATTTGCAACTCTTTAGGCCCAGAAATGAAATACAACTTTTTATACAAAAAATGAAGATGAAGATACACTGCGAAATGTTTTAGCTAAAATGACGGCCACCGATGGCTTGCCTTTCAGAGTTTTTATAACATCTAATGAGCTAAGAAAATCGCTGGTAGCTCGAAGTTTTGATGTGCCAAAATCATCTGAATCCATTCGCCAAATAGTTATGAAATATGCTACTAAAATTCGAAATTCAATAATAGAAGAATTATCTGAACTTCAATGTCAAGGAAATTGATTTAGTCTTACGTTTGACGAGTGGACTTCGGTAAAAAATAAGCGTTATTTGAGCATTAATGTTCATTCTCGAAATAGATTTTGGAATTTGGGTTTAGCAAGAGTTAATGGACATTTCCCAGCAGAAATGTGTGTTAAGTTAATTGAAAACATACTGAAAGAACACAACTTAAAAATTGATTGTATTACCACAGATGGTCCTTCGGTTATGAAGAAAGTAGGCTGTTAATGGATTAATGTCCATTGACCAACAACTTTGTCTAACCCATGGAATCCATTTGGCTGTGGTTGACGTCTTGAATAAAAGTTGTGGAAATAAAAGTTGTGGAATTGACAGATAATTATTTTGAATCTGATGAAGATAATGAAGACCATTTAGACAGACTAAAGATTTTTCAGAGCTCACCAAATTCAAATGAACTTGCAAATAATTTGGCTCCATTGATAAGCAAAGTTAGAAAAGTTGTAAAGCTGTTCAGACGATCACCAACAAAAGATGAAACCCTTCAAGTTTATGTAAAAACTGAACAGGATAATAACCTGTCATTAATATTAAATAATAAGACCAGATGGAACAGCTTACTTTTTATGCTGGAGCGTTTTTATAAACTAAAAATTCTATTCAAAAAGCCCTGATTGACTCGAGTATTAATTTTATGGAATCTGAATTAGAATTAATATTATCAACAGTTTCTATATTGTTACCAGTGAAATTGGCTGTAGAGGCTTTATATCGGATAGACGCTAATCTACTATCAGCTGATGCTACCTTGGCATTTATGCTGCAAAATTTAGGCGTAGGACCATTAAGTAACAATATGAAGACCTCCTTAATGAAAAGAATAAAATAAAGACGCACAAATTTATCTTATCTCATACAATATCTTCATAAAGGAGATCAAACCCAAAATAATTTTGGCTCAGATATCATATTTGATCAGCTAACTAAAACTGCTTTGGTTAATTTAATTGTGCATCTTATCCAGCGGCTCTCATCCATACAAACTGAAACTACAGCATTACCTACAGAACAGATGATGATGAAGATACCATAATGTGCAAAGACGAACCTTTGAGCTTGACATTAAAGGAACAGCTAGACATCGCCATAAATAATGAGATAAAAATGAACAGTACCAAAAACAAAGCGAAATATTAACGATTTGACTAAAATGGTATGAAAAGAACTTTCTATATTTTAGGAAGAAGGTACACGTTGTACCAACTTGACGTTGGTCTACGATTATATTTTAACTATTCCCCCAATGAGCGTAGAAGCTGAACGGGCTTTCTCTTCATCGGGAATGTTATGTACAAAAATTCAATCATCTTTAAATGACTAAACTTTAAATAATTTATGTTTTTTGCGGGCCTATTTTAATAATAAATAACTTTTTTATGTTTTTTGTTTCAAATTAATTATATAATTTATTTTAACTTAAAAAATAAAGTTTTGGAACCGTTTAATTTCCAGCACCTTGGTCTTTTTTTTTTTTTTTTTGACAAACCAGCATTGAACTGTCTTTGCTGTATGACATGGTGCACCATCTTGTTAGAATGTGATACATTGATGTATTTGCATTGTATTACAAACCTTGCTTTCCAATATTTCCAGATATTTGGCTGCATTTACAGTTGTGCCTTGAGGTACAAAATACAGTGTTCCACGTCCAAAAGCAGAAAAATACCCCCAACTTTTGGCAGTGCTTCCCAGTAGGAATTGTGTAATGAAGATCATATTGTTTTTTGACAGAACGACTAACATAATGATGCATGGTACCAAATGGCATAATTATAGTTTCATCGCTGAATAGCACTTTACTCCACTGTCTAGAAGTCCAGTTCTTGTACTTTTTGCAAAATGTTATTCTTTTTGCATGCTGCTTGTCATTTAATAAAGGTTTCTTGGCTACGACTCGGCAATGCAATATAAACTCAGAAAAAAGTCTATGTTTTATTGTTCTTTCACTTACATAAGATAGTAACTGTTTCTTAATTTCTGTTGATGATATTAATGGATTTTTCATTACAATTCTTTTCATACTCAAATCATCATGTTTTGTATAATATTTGGTCTTCCAAATGATTTTTTAGGACTAAGATGACCATTTTCTTTGTAATGTTTAATAATATTGTTAACAGTTGACTTCGAAATTTTTTTTTTTTTTTTTTTTCGATTTCTATGCTAGAAAAACCAACCTTGTGATACTTTACTATTACTGCAAGTTGATTAGTTGAAACAAGTGTTGTTTTGCCCATTTTACATTATAATAAAGTAATAAACATCAAAAAACTCAAATGATATAAAAAATTACAAGATAAATACCTAAAAAATTACAAGATAAATACCTAAAAAATTACAAGATAAATACCTAAAGATATTGCATCTAAAAAGTACCAATAAAAGACTAGTAAAACAGGAAAAAATTTTATTGGTCAATTCACCTCATAGCAACAGCTATCCGATACCTGCTAAAAATTGTTTTCACATAGTTAATAACCTAGATTAATATAAGGAGTTAAAAAGATTGTAAAAATAGCTAAAAATCTGGCTTGCTAAAGTATTTTGGCCATGGCTGTAACTTGCAAGAGTTATGGCAACTTAACTTAAAACTTGCAAGGGATATGGCAGCTGCTACATACTATTATACTTGTTTTATTTAAAATAGTAAAAATTCACTTTAATAATAGTTCAAGTATTTTGATTATAGTTTACTAGTTTACTTGCTATTGAATAAAAAGAACAATATAATTAAAGTAAAAAGACAACAATGACAAATATCCAGCTGCACCTTACCTGTACAAACACTATTGATTTTAAACAAAATATTTTTCTTAATAAGTTTTGTTTTGAACAATAGTCAACCACAAGTTTTAAAATTGATATATTAATGTCTTAAAAATTGTAAGAATTTTGTACATTTAAATTACTTTTGGTTCATCTGCTCTCAAGAGAGCTCAGTTTTAAAGATTTTTTTATAAAGTTAATGTTTTTTTTTTTTTTTTGTTTATTCATCTCCCCAAGGCCGAGAAGGCCACTACAGACAAGGAGGCTGCTTAATTGTGGTTATAACCCTCTCTCAACTCTATAACTGCGAAACACGAACCTTGACGAAAGGCGGCTGCTGCTCGGAGAAGCAAGTTGAGCGCGGTACTACCAGAGGCGTGGTGGGGATCAAACTCGGAACCTCTTGCTTATTAAGCAAGAGCTCTACCACTACACCACCACCACATGTTGTTTCCACAACAAACTGTCTTTCTCTGAACTTTTGTCATAATGTCTTTACCTAAATAAGGACTCTTGACTCAGTGAATGGTGCAAGCTCATAAATAAACTGTAACAAAATTTTTACAATTTTAGAAAAAAAATACTATAATGAATCAATAATTTTCTTAAAATTTAAACACGTCTACAAAAATTACTTTTACATAAAATTTATAAACGCATCTGCAAATACTATTGTTCAACATAAGTTATCTTATTACCTTTGCACAACTCAGGAATATTTATTGATCTGTTTAAATTATAAATTTACTGATTTTAGATGCTTTTACAAAGGTTGCTGATGAATTTTCTGAAATAAAGAATAAAGAAGATTTAGATATGTCAAAAGGTTCTCAAGAAATGTGCTCTCAAGAAATGTGCTCTCAAGAGTTTAAATATCCCTTATCTGTTAAACATTCTAAAACATCTGTGTTTTTTGATTTTTCTATGGGTTCTCCGACCAGTAGTATTCGAAATTGCAGTGAAAAAAAATCTTTGGAAGATGAACCTGTAAGATTTAACAACAACATCATTGAACAATATTAATAATATAAATAAAAATATTTATAGTAAATGTTTAATATTTTAAATTTTAGTTAATAATAACAAAAAAAATAAAAGTTTTAATATTTGTTCTAGAAAAAAGTTCTAATTAGTCCTCGGCACAAGGAAGATCTTAACAACTTTATAAATAACTCACTTCCTGGTTCAAGTTTGATTGCACAAGATTTAATCAAACTTCCTGCATTTTCAAATCAGAGCGAATTTCAAGAGCATTCCGTTGAAAGTAATACCTTGGATGATATGGATATGCTGGCAACTCAAGCATACTGCATGGCTGAAAATTTTCATGATAGTCAATATGCAAATATTGAAACGCAGACGCTATGTTCTGCCAGTGCATCTATGGAACCAAATATTTCAATTGCTACACAAGAGTTCTGTATGATATCTCAAAAATATATGGGTATGGTTGTTTAAAATACTTAGTTTTTTGAAATATTTAAGAAAATTGAAACTTTTTTTTTCTTTAGTTATATTTGATCTCTATCATACTTATATAAGCCACAATTTAAACCAAATGTTCATCCTTATGTTTCTATGTTATCATACTTATATAAGCCATAATCCAAACCATCTGTTCATCTTCATGTTTCTATGTTATCATACTCAACCCTCGGAGTTAGGAAAAATGAGGTCAGCATTAAATTGTCATCCTCACACTGTTAGAAGTCGGCATTAGGTTGGAAAAAAAAATTTGACACAAAGGGGTTACCATAAATCCTAGAAACGAGGTCAGCAATTTTTTGCCGACCTCAAACATTTTAAGGTCGGCTGTTAGGTCAGCATCGCCAACCTTAATTCTGAGGGTTGCATACTTATATAAGCCATAATCCAAACCATCTGTTTATCTTCAGGTTTCTATGTTATCGTACTTATATAAGCCACAATCCAAACCAATTGTTCATCCTCAGGTTTTTATGTTGTCATACTCATATAAGCCATAATCCAAACCATCTGTTTATTTTCATGTTTCTATGTTACCATACTTATATAAGCCATAATACAAACCATCTGCAGCCGTGCTCACATCTCTCAGTCAAACTAACAGAAAATTAGAGCGTTTGTTAAGAAAAAAACTCTAACTGGCTGGTTATAAAACAGAGGAAAGTAAATGGTATTCTAATCCTTCCATTTAGGCTCCGTTTATTAACCCCTCCGATAATTTTTCAGTTAAAATTCCTCCATTAGCCAGCTCCGTTAACTATTTTTTGTGCTGTTTTTGTCACCACATCTAAGCATTGCAATGCCAACAGACAATGATTTTGTTTGTTTGGTAAATCGCAGCCGGTGATTTTTTAAATAATGATTGCTAAGTAATTTTTAAAATTTAATTAAACACGTTGCAATAAGAAAAATTCAAAGAGTTTGTATTTACTTAACACTTAGTGTCTTTTTTTTTAATTTTATGGATTCAACTCTTATGGATTACACATTTTCTCATAACCCTATTTTTTTCAAATTCTGCAAACAGATCCAAATATTAAAATCAAGTAAATTTATTGTGAAACATTTCAATAAATTACAATCTTAAATCCACCATTTTTTTATTATATACAACATATTCAGGGGGTGCCAGCAGTCATTTTCAAAAAAAGTTGATTTTAGAATCACCCTATTATATATTCAAAACTCAAAAATGAATGTCACTGTGTACCTTGTACTGTCTTTCTGTTAAAGAAATAGACAACTAATTGTTCAAAAAATATTTTAAAATGAACTTTTCTTAGGTTAAAAAAGAAGAATAAAGGGTTAGGTTAAATAAAAAGGTTGTAGAACTTTTCTTAGGCTAAAAACATTTTTTCTTTTTTAAAATCCACTTTTCTTAGGCTAAAACAGAAATAACTTTTAAAATCAACTTTTCTTAGGCTAAAATGAATCTTTAGTAGAAAACATACAAAAAATGTTATTCAAGTTTTTAATTATAATAATTAAATATTCTCAAAAAACCAAAAAAAATTAATATTTCAAAAACATCTTAAAATAACTCTAAAATAATATTTTATATAAAGTGCTACTCACGAAAAAACAAGGATATTTTTGTAAAGAATTGTGCCCAAATTCTTCTAATTATGCTTGGTATGGTTTCAACAGAGAAAGTTCCATATAACCTCTACAGGGCTTTGCATTAAAGCATATAGAAACCTTTATTGTCCACCGAATCCATATTTTGTTGCTACAGTCCTGTAATACAGGTATGTATTACAGGACTGTAGCAACAAAATGTAGCATGTGTACATACCATGCAGCGATATGATACAGTTATACAGTGTATGTTTATATAATTAAAAAATTGAAAAGGCAAAAACAAGTTCGAAATATCATAATTGTTTTTTTTTTAAGTAGTACTCAATATATTTAACTAAAAATTTATCTTTTTAAGATCATCTTTTTGTAAAATAGTTATTAAAGAGTGGAAGGCAAAAATTCATGCTGCTACCTTGGCTGCAGCATAGAGAGCACGTGTCTGTTATAAAGTTGATATTGTTAATTGTTTTATTTTATTTAACTAAATTCAAAAAAAATTTTGCTACTTCAACAATTAAGCTACAATTTATTGTCGTCAAAAAGTCAAAGCAATTAAATTAATGCGGAAGTACATTAAATTTTATCATTTTTTAAAAAACCGAAATAATAATGACTAGAGAGTTTTTTTTTAAATTAATAGTGTTTTTGTTTTTGTTTTATTAAAATATATTTTTAAAACATGCGTGGAGTGTTGCTACATTGACTATCTTATAGCCTGCTGCTACAAGGAAGTGTTACTACATCAACTACCTTATAGCCTGACTCGCAACGAATTGCTGCTACCTCGACTATCTTATAGCCTGACTTGCAACGGGGTGCTTCTACATTGACTATCTTATAGCCTGACTCGCAATGGAGTGTCGCTACATTGACTAAGGGTTTGGTTAGGGCAGGCAGTCGGTTTGGTTTATTAGCGCTCTCTTCAAAACTACAGTTTATGGAAGAAACTTTTCGAGGAGCCTATCTGCAAAACACGCATCACAAGTCACAAACATAAAAATTTTAAGTTAAATTTATTTCCACATTCTATATCTTGAAATCTATCATCTATTTAAATATTAGACCAATTAAAAAATTTTTGGTCCTATAAATAGACAAAGAAAATATATATATGTGTGTGTGTGTGTATATATATATATGTGCGTATATATATATATATATATAATCAAGTACATGTATATTTGCTTTTGTACACAAATAAATATATAAATGTTATACAGATACACATGTATTTAACATACATATATGTTCTTAACAGTGTGTGCATTATAATCAAATGCAAAATACATTTCATTTTATAATAACATTTATTTGAGGATAAATCATATAAATTTGATATAATAAATTTTCAAACATTCTTTCTAAACTATTTCTAAAACCTATGAATTTTCAAACATTCTTTCTAAACTATTTCTAAAACCTATGAATTTTCAAACATTCTTTCTAAACTATTTCTAAACCTCATTCATAAATGGAACATTTCCAGATATTTTATTGATGTCACTCCTTTAATCAGATTTCTGTAAGAGTGACACCATCCTAATAAATCATTAACTTATTATTATAAATCATTTTATGCTCATAACTACCATTATAATATTTATTATTTTTTCATTATAGTTATTGTAAACATACTTATTATTACTATTACTATAATTTGTATTAATTTTGTTATCTATTATTATTATTATTGTTGTTATTATTATTTTTGTTATTATTATTGTTGTTATTGTTATTATTATTATTTTTATTATTATTAATACTATTGTAAAAATGATTTTCAGAAACTATATAACCTATTGTTGTTGTTGTTGAATTTTTTTTGCTTCCTAAGGAGGTACCTACTAAATATTTGAAAAACAAAATTTTTAAATATCACATCTATCAAGGGGTGTCAGAAAAGTGTGTTCTTTTAGGCACCCTGACCAATAAAAGTGTAGTGGGGGTGTATTTTTACTTGGTTAAATATTGTTATGATCAAACTTTTTTAACATAGAACTGACACTAATTAGATGTATTAGTCAAAGAACTAATTAGAATGATCCGAAAAAGTTCAGTCAAAAAGTGTTTACAATATGCATATTTAATTTTTGCAAAGGTTTTCTAAAATTTTAACTTTAATCTAGGTATTTAATGTTTTTTTTTTAAGTTGCATTTAGTTGTTACTTTATCAGGTTTTTAAAATTTTAGAATATTAACAATCCTATTTTATATTATTATACATTCAAGTTGGTCTATCAGATAACAAAGTTGTATACAGAACCATAGCATCTGTATCTCTTGAAGCTATTATGCATTTATAAGCTGCATATAAGCTGCAATTGATCAGAGAGATAATGGAATCAAATTGTTTTGTTTCAAGCTGACAAATGTAGGAAAAAGCTGTTTTGAGAGCAATAGATTCACAACACAGAATGAACTACAAGAAATTTAAGAGACCAATTATGATATTCTACAAATTTTGTTTGAGGATTCATGTGGCTGTTTGGTTGAGCAAGATTATTATAGTAAAAGACATCCCATTTTTTTCAATTACTAATAAATATTAATAATAAATTACGAATAACTAATAAATGAGAGCTTGATTATAATAAGACTTGAGTGCAAATGGTAATGGGTTCTGGAGGAAACTTTATGAAAATTTACATTAATGTTTTTCATACCAATGAAAGAGAAACATGATTTTTCAAAAATAAGTATCTAATTGCTGGTATTCAAAAAGTTTATTGTGGCAAATATTCCAGAAAATTACAACAATTTCAGAAGGGTTGTTGAGCAACTAAATCTTGATAAGCTTTCTTCTGTCTTAAGTGCATCTAAATTTATCAAACTTCTATCTAAATCTTCCATCTAAAATCCATCAAAATTATTCTTCCATCTTAATTAATCTTAATAGTTTTCTTTCTTTGCAGGGTATTTAAAAAAAAAAAAAAAAAAATACAGAGAATATTCAGAAGCCTTGGTAATAATAGATATTTTATAAAATGACATAAAATGAATAAGGGATTGATTTAGATATTAATATCTTTAATAGTTACAGATCAACAATACTTTTTATTTTAAGAAAAATGGAGCAAAGAAAGAGATGAAATGCCATAATAATGTTATTTACAAAATATTTATATAAATAGTATGTATAAATAGTTAGATAAATACGTAATAGTCGGTGAAAGTGTTTTATAATGTGAAAAATCTATTACCAAGATTTAACAGGTTTTAAATTAGATTATATATATATATATATATATATATATATATATATATATATATATATATTTGTTATTATAAAATATATGATACTAAATTATTCCTTTTTTATTTGGAGTTCTACAAGTTTCACAACATGCAGTCAACATTATTTTAAGTGTTTATATTTCTTCGTCTTATTTATCTTGATGTTGATCCTGATGCTCAACATCCTCTAACAGAACTTAATTATTTTTATGGTTGTGTAAATGTATTAGGAAATTTACTTTAAGAAGTTTAGAAAAAATTTGGACCTAATGTTCCAGAAATTCTATTTTAATACATGGGTATCAAGTAGAGCTATGCGAGATTAGGATTTTATCTTCGATCGAGATTACAAAAAATTTGATCAAGTTCAAGATTATTAAACAAATTAGTGAAAGTGCACATTCAATTCATTTAAAAATGTCATCATCAACAAACCATACTCATCCTAATGCTAAAAGTGTACAAATTTTTATGAAGAAAGGTAAGTTCTTCTACATGCTCTGATAGAAGACTGCAGCGTTTAATGGAAACGATGTTCTTAGATGTTGAGTTCAGACACTTTGAGTTGACACTGGTCGCTGGGATTGCCAGAAGTGATGGAGCAAGCTTAGCAAGACAAGAAAATCAACTTTTATTTTGCCTTCATGTCAGTGGACAACCATTGTGCCCAATTCACATCCTCATCAAGCACACTCATACTTGACACATCAGCATGAGCAACAATGTTGTTGGTTGCAGTTGTTGTCATTATGTTATCGAGGGATTCCCACAAGCCTGTTGATTGTGTTTCTAGTGTAGACTCCGTCACTGAGTGCTGAGACTAAACTGGTTTCAGTCCTGAACCTGTTACTGTTGGAAGTTCATTAACTAATTCACAAAGCTTTGATAAGTTGGCCGCCAGCTGCTCAGGTTGCTTGCAGTAAAGTGATTTGTTCCTGGTATCTACCAGTGTGCAAACTGCATCTGGCTGAATCTAATAAAATATTACAGAAACTGTCAAATAGTTCAAGGAATATAATTAGATATTAATATATTAGATAAGTATGACCATGGTCCGTAATGCAATTGAAGTTAAAGAAAGCTTTATGTGGAAATAGGTAATTAAAATTTAGTGCGTGATTGATAATGGCAGTGAATGTCGAAAAAAGGTTGATAAAACACTGAAATATACTGTGTCTCAGTATATAAATAATTATTTGTTACCTTGTCAAAAGAAGGAAATCTTTCTAAAGGTGCCACAAGTCTCCACGCAAATGAAATTCCAGAGCTTCTATTTGCAATAAAAAAAGGTTGATAAAACACTGAAATATACTGAGTTTCAGTATATAAAAAATTATTTATGTTACCTTGTCAAAAGAAGGAAACCTTTCTAAAGATGCTACAAGTCTCCACGCCAATGAAATTCCAGAGCCTCTAATTGCAATATCACTAATAAAACCTTGCAATTTTTTGATGTAATCCATGCAGAGCTGCTATTTTCTCAGATAATGTTGGGTAACTTTCACCACACAGCTCTCTGCTTGCCTGTTCAAAAGGAGTTAAAATCTTTACATAACCCTTGGCAAGATTCCATTTGTTTGTAGTGAGATTCTCCACCTTACCAGTTAATGCGATTTCGGCTGATAAGGGCGCTTTCTCTTCCATAAGGCGTTGAATCATGTAATAGTTGGAATTCCAATGTATTGATACACTCATTATGAGCCCACGTTCATCTCTCTTTAATTGCCTTTGTTGTGCATACAGCAATTGAGATGATTGAATATTGTGATGGTAGTGCGAGACAATTTTTTACATTTTACTATCATACTAATCATGTCTTCAATTTCGGATACTGCATCATTAGTTGATAATTGAAGCGTATGAGCAAAGCAAGGTAAGTCTATAAGGTTTTGGCACATGTTCATGGCTGCTCTCATATTACTACCATTGTTTCGAAGAGCGTATATTGGTACTGCTCTTGGTAGCCACCAATCTTCAATTGACTTCTCAAGAGATTCTAATATTGCTTTGCACGTATGTAGCACAGCCACAAACGGTTTATTCTCCAGTGTATATGATCGCATTTGAAAATCAGCAGTTAAATATATCAAACAAAATGATTTATAGGAATGCAGTGCCCAAGAAGACCATATGTCTGTGGAAAAGCAATAGGATGGCTTGCCAACAAACTCAGTAGTAATGCAATCAATCATTTCTTGTATCAAATTTTTATACATAGTTGGCACGATACTGCTAGAAAAAGTGGTCCTGCTCAGAATATGATACTTAGGAACAACCAATTTCATAAGTGTCTGAAAACCTTGTCCTTCTACGAAACATGGCAGGTAATCATAAGCCAACATGCGCTTAATAGCTTGTGTTATTTCTTTAGCTTTTTCGTGATCAAATGTCCATGTTGTTTTCTTCGCCCACAGGTCTGTGACACTGACAGTTGTTTTCCAGCTTTATTTTCTTCCTTTTTCATTCTTTTTGCTTCTTATGCCTTTTTATCAGGCTCTGCTGATTCCTACTTATGATAACTTCTCAGGTGAGTAAATAAGCGAGTTGTAAATGAAGTAGGACAAGATATTTTTTGACTGTATTTACCAATTTTGCAAAAACCAAAAATAGTATCGCTAATTTTACACCTATCAAAATAATTCCAAATAATGCTCCTTACTCTCTCGTCCTCCATTTTGAAGTGTTTTAATATAATTTTAGTGAAGCGTTTTAACATAATTTACAGCAACTTTTTGAAGCATTTTAATACGATTTTACAGCAACTTTTTAAATATCAAACTTTAGGTTTGAAACTTGAATTATATTAGATTAACTTAACTCATTCAATTCGAGTTCGATTATTGAATAAACTCGAACTCAAAACTTCAAGTTTCGCACACCTCTAGTATCAAGCTTGGTTGTTCTTGTCTTTTGAAGATAGTTGAATTATAATTTGTGTATATGTTTTGAATTATTTAAAGAGATAAACAGCTGTGATTAAGATTTGGTTTGGATTGAGCTAACACCAAGCTTATTTTGGAGAAACTAGACTTGTTGGTGAAGAATGATCTACTTCAGTTTATTCCAATAACATAGTGCTTAAAAGATTTTTAGGCAATAGTACATTCTTTCTTTGGATATGACTTACAAAAAAATATTATTGAGGTACATTTAAAATTTTGTTTTGCCACACTCAAGTTCTTGCAGAAACCTTTGACATAAAGTTGTCTTTAACTCAAAAATCCACACAATAATGAATCATGTTATTCATTCCTATCATTCAATTGTGTAGTCTAGGTAAGTTTGTCAAACAAAAAGGCGAGACAATTCATGCTAAATTTAAAATAAGGCATGTACGTAAATTAAGTAAGGCATGTACGTAAATTAGATAACGCATGTATGTAACAAAATAAAACATGTACATAACAAAATGATGCATGTATGTAACAAAATAAAACATGTACATAACAAAATGATGCATGTATGTAACAAAATAAAACATGTACATAACAAAATGATGCATGTATGTAATAAAATAAAACATGTACGTAACAAAATAAAACATGTACATAACAAAATGATGCATGTATGTAACAAAATAAAACATGTACATAACAAAATGATGCATGTATGTAACAAAATAAAACATGTACATAACAAAATGATGCATGTATGTAACAAAATAAAACATGTACATAACAAAATGATGTATGTAACAAAATAAAACATGTACATAACAAAATAAAACATGTGCATAACAAAATGATGCATGTATGTAACAAAATATTTCTCATCCTGATCATAAAAAAATTGTAAAAAATTGAATCAAAAAAATTAAATGAAGTATTCTCTATATCATACATATTTAACACAATTTTTAAAATAATATAGTAATATATGATGTTTAATTTTTTATCGTTTGTTGTTTTATTGTTAAATTATTATTTAATTATTTACTTCTAATAATTATTTGCCCTCTACTATTAAAAACATAAACAATTAAAAAATCTTTAAATAGTTAATACTCAAGTTATTAAACATTTGATTTGTGACAGTTTTAAGTTATGAGAATCATGGCAAAGAAATTTTTTTAACCTGACACCACATATTGTATATTTAAAGAAGCAAACAGAATTTGATAGTGTAAATTTAAATAAATGCGCATATGTTTAGTTTTTCCAAGAAAATATACTAATAAAACCGGGGATTTAAAGCACATAAATGGTTTTTTGTGAATGAGATCTGTTATCTGAGAAATTTATGAAAAATCTAAAAAATCTGGAAAAAAATGTATGCGGTGTCAGGTTAAATGAGAAAAGCTACAAAATATTACAAATAAGTTTAAATTTATACTTGGGTTTGGGTAAAAAGTTTTACTTGGGTTTGGGTACCATAAAATGTTTTTCACTTTGCCAATTTTTAAAGAACTTAATTAAGGTTAAAGTATTTACATATGTAATCAAATAGCAAAAAAACATTATAAAATAGATTTTTTCCAGCACACATACACCTCACCATTTTAGGGGTTAGGGTGCATATATAAAGCAATTTTTCTAACACGTCTTAATAGATGTGATTTTTAAAAAATTTAAAAATATTTAGTAGGTATCTTCTTTGTGAGCAAAAATATTTATAGTGGAATGACATAAAACCATGGCGATCAATTTAGCAAATTGGGGAAAGATAGTATAAAAATAAAACTTTCTATTTTCTTGGTTTAATTATGCAAATTATGCACACAATTAAGGATACTCATTGGCACAATGGATTTACTTAGATCTTTCATGTCTCTGTAAATGTCTCATTGTTGTTTTTTGTTTCATTGCGTGTTTTTTTGTTTTTGTTTTTATTGTTGTTGTTTTTAATGCGAAACAAAGAATACTTGCTTTGGCAATAAGACACTTATAAGAAAACATGCATCAACTGATAGGTATGGGTTTGCATAAGATTTAGTAAAATAAACAATACAAAAAATAATAAAAATTGCATTTTGTTGAAATAACTTACATACTTCAGTTTCATAGGTTATACAAATTATTTTTCAATTTTTTATGTAATTTATTTATAAATAAGTTAGGTATGTTTAACAGAATATAACCATAAATGTTACATTTGCTTGATGACGTTTAGCTACAAATAGTTACAAGTGATAGAATATAAAAAAATATAAAAATAGAATATAAAAGTATTTCAGAGAAACTAAGAACCAACCAAAAGTTTAAAAAAATAAGTTTGATATAAAAACTTTGGTTTCCATGGTAGCTATAATATTTTCAGACACTTTGACATATATGTAAACATATCTCTAGATAAAACTATTAACTTATTTTAGATCATGTTGAAATCGATAATGGTGAAAACAAAGGGAGTGAGGATAATGGTGCAAACAATGGAGAAGACAATATTGTTGCAAGCAATGAAGAAGGCAATTTTGCAAATATTAGAGAGGGCAATAGTGTTTCAAACAACAGATATGGTGATGCAAACAAGGTAGTTAGTGATAGCACAGCAAACAAGAGAGATAGTGATAATATAGCAAACAAGGGATATAGTGATGATATAGAAAACAAGGGAGATAGTGATAATATAGCAAACAAGGGAGATAGTGATAAGGAAGATAGTGATAAAGCTGCAAATGAAAAAGATTGTAATAGTGTTAAAACTAACGTAAATGACAATAGTGTTGCAAAGGGTTTAAAACAAAAAAAATATGTTCAGAACCCAAAAAAGATTCAAACAAGAAAATCGCTAAAATCATGTGAGTTTGTTAGAAATAATTTTTAATTCTTTTTTTCTTTAATATTCTTAACTTTTACTCTTTTTAAAAAGCATTATTTTGGGTTTTATATTTGTTTGTTATTGTTTTGTCAAACTTCTACAATTATCCCATAACATTAATTTTTATAATTGTTAATGATTTTTATAATGAAATAAAATATAGTATTAACCCTCACCCTCCTTGTGACCTACTGCCTGTCAAGTCATCTTTTTTCCCATTTATCTTTTAAAACACAGTTTTAAAACATCAAAGGAACTCTTAAATCCCATCACATGTTGTGTTTATATTGAAAAGCATTTTAAAAAGATGCTTGATCTAATTTTTTTTTTTTTTGATTAAAGTAGTAATTAGTAAATGTATATTAATAAAAACTAAACTTGTCATTTTACTATAAGCTCTCCTTTTCCATTCTATTCAGTATCTCAAAGTATCTATAATATATGCTGCAATCTACAGACTTGATAATTTATTTCAAGTGTGTTAAAATCGTAAGCGTTTCAGTATATGACATCAATATAGTTTGTCAAATATTGATAATAAATACTGTCAGTATATTTAAAATATATATTTTACAATGATGTCATTTACTAAAACTTTCACAAATTTAATGCGCTTGAAATAATTAATTCTGTAAATTACGGCATATATATTTTAAATACTTTGAAATACTGAGTAGAATGGAAAAAGAGAGCTTATAGTAAAATGACAAGTTTAGTTTCTATCGGAATAAGTTTCTTATTTAGTTTTAATTTAAAAAATTTTGCTCAAGTGCTTGTTTTTATAAACATTTTTTAAAATATGAACACAACATGTGTTGGTAGTTTAATTATTCAGTAAAAGAAAACTGTATTTCAATCTTAGTTTAAAAGATAAAAGTTTAATGAAAACTTAATTCTCTAAAGAATACAAACATTGATAGGATTTTGAAATTAGTTATTAATAAAAGAAATGATATAAAGGACTTGGTTGTGATAAAAGTGAACTTGATATTGATTGCAATGGAATAAGGTATGAAGAAAAAGATAAGCAAGTTACTTTTGAATCTTGTATACCTATAGCTGATGATTTTATAAACAAAAGTTGTCAGAAGGCAATAACCCAAAGTTGCAGAACGTAGTGATCAAATAAGTAGGCAGGGAGCAGATTGAGTTTGGCAGGTTGAATTACCATTACTGTAGATAATGTTCATACCATTAACAATATTAATGATCTAGTTATTTGATTTTTTGAAGTCAATGAAGACAATATGTAAAATTATGAAAATGCTATCAATAATCATAGAAACAGTGCTGGATGAGTATTTATAAGGTAACTTTTCCATGGGTGTTTTATCCATGGAAAACTTCGCTGCTTCAATACCTTTGTTGTGTGGAACATTTGTTTAAAGTGAAGTAACATCCATAGTTACAAACATGAAGTCTAGTGAAGCAAATTTGTGTTGTTCAAATAGGGCAAGGAAATGATTTGTGTGTTTAAGGTATACAAGGGGTTGTATTATTTAAGTCATAAAAGTTAAAAAGGTGAAAAAAGAATTTTTTCTTCTTGATTTTGTGGAACTAGTATTTGAAACTGGTAACTTGACTCAATGTTTTCTAGATGAGAATCCAAATATAGAAGTAACACATAAAAGAATTTTATTTGTAACAACAGTTACTTTAGCTTTACAACCAAGTTCATGATGTTACAATACCTTTTTTTTTGTTGTTGTTGTCTAGGCATTATTTTTTATATCCCATTTTTCAAGGTAGATATCTCAGATGAATTTAATAAGTAGCAAACCAAAATATAAGTTTGTTATACTATAGAAAAGCTACAAAAGGTCATCCATTAAATATGGCATGTGGCTGGCAAATTTTTTGTTTTAATGGCTTTACACTTACACCATATTTAAAATTTGAAATGATTGTTTGTAAGATCAATGTTTTACTAAAAAAAGGAACCAAGTTTTTTAAAGATTTTTTTATTACTACTTTACACGGTTTTTAATAAGATCAAAAAATGTTTTAAATTTATATGAGATATAGAGATATACTGTAGCAAAAAGATTAAATTCATTATAACGAAAAATAGATTAAATGTTTATAGTGTATAAGAAAAGTAAAGTTTTAACAACAATTATAATACAAATTTTTTTATAATTAACAACTTTCATATAGAACAATTTTGTCTTTATTTTGTATCTATCTGATCTTTATTTTTTATCTATCTAAAAATTTTTTAATTTAAAAAAAAAATCAATTACTGGGGGTTTTTTTCAGATGTTTGTGATGAAGAACATAACAATGATGAAGAAAATAATAATGATGAAGAAAATTTAAAAATGTTAAACAACACTTTAAAAGCTTGCGTTCAGAACAAATCACACATTCAGACTAGAAAATCTTTAAGAACCATTTGTAAGTCAATTTTTATTTGTTATGTTGTAAAAGCTTGACTAAAGATTTAAAATCAATAATGGTTGCTGCGATAACTTTTCTCAAGGTAAGAGAAATGATTATTCTGGATCTACATTTGAAAGAGCTAGTAATAAAAACTGTGAAGAAGATGTTGAACAAAGCAGTATGGTTGATCTATGTACAAATGAATTAAACAAAAAAAACAATGATTCTGCCGAATCAGCATTCGAAATAGTAGAGAAAGACTTGAATGATACCAAATCAGTTTTCAAACTAGCTGGAGAAAATTTCAATGAACAATCAAAGAAAATAAAAGATACTAAAAGAAAAAAATCCAAATCGATTAATAAAATTGAACTTAATAAAATAAAAATGAATTATAAAGAAAAAGAAAATATAGAAGAAATAAAAAAAGAAACAAACTCGAATAAAAATCTTACAAATAGATCAATAGATTTTACCGATATAAACCTTGAAATGAAAATTTATCTGGAGGAAGTTGACAATAATAAACCAAGAAACAGGAGGGGAAAAAAGTCAATATATTCTTCTAAAAGGGATGTAGAAAAAGAACAGCATCTTATTTGTGAAGAAAAAGTAATAATAAAAAAAGAACCAAAGGAATCACCAAGAGAATCATGTTTTACAGATGTTATTGATCTTGGAAAAAACCAAATCATAAAATTACATAAGCAAAAAGAAACAATTGAGTTTTCTCCACAGGATATAAAACCATTAATTAAAAGAAAATTGATAGAAAATAACCCTGAAAAGTTTGTAGTTTGTAAAAGAAAAACAATAGACAACAATAAGAGTGAAAACTCTGTTATAACAAAAAACTCATCAAATAAAGAAAATTCATTTAATAATTTATCCTCAAAAAATGCAAGCAAGCGTCGCCTTTCTTCTTCAAAACCAAAAGTTGTGTTTACTGGTGTAACAGATAAAAAAATTGAAAAGGTATTTGCTTTTTTTTTTATTAATACAGTTTTACTAATTACACTTTTTGGTTAATGGATTGCATTTTTTGATAAGTTAAAATTTTGAGCCTAATTTCTAATTTTTATCAAAAAAAAAATTAAATGAGAGCAACACATTTTAATCTTCGTTCTCAGTTGTTTTTCTTTTTTCTCTTTTTTCTTTCTTTTTTTTTTGGACTCTTGTTTTACCAAAAGTTTTCATTTCAAACTAATTTATAGTAGAAAAATGTATCTTTAAGGAGTCGTTTCTTTTTGTTTCAATTTTATAATCGGTTTTTTATTGTACTGCAATATTTTGCACTGTAGACTTTTTTATATATATATATATATATATATATATATATATATATATATATATATATATATATATATATATATATATATATATATATGCAGGCCTCGGTAGGAAGCGATAGCTTTAGCTCTACCTCTCACCCACACTCCCCTAAACCACTTTACGGGAGCAACTTACAGCTCTCGCAAAAGTTTTTTTTTTCTCAAAAGTTTATTTATTATTGTAACTAAAATGAAAAGCACAAAGTCAAAAAAATTTAATTTATAGGATAATAAACAGGCACGGTTTTTGCAAAGCTAAAAAAATTTTATGTCAAAAGAATTTTTTCATGGCGCAATAAATGACTCTTGTTATGTGTATATTATTGTAACATTAACGTTACAAACATATGCTAGTAACAAGTATAAAACTAAATTTTGTATTTAATAAGCAATTTTTATATAAATAAACAGATAGCTTGTGCAAAAACTAAAAGCTCTCGTAAAAAGCAGTTTAGAAGAGCAGCTCGCATGGCTTGAATATTTGTCACACATGACTGTTGGTATTGCTACTAACATATAAGGACAAATTTATTTTGGAGTTGATATTCATAGTAGAACAATTTCATTTATAAAACATTAATTTGAATTATAAGTTTCAAAATTCACCCAAGCTTAAAAATTTTTTTTATCAAAAATCAAGGCTTATTTTGGACAAGTATTTGAGTTTCATTTCATTATAAAAACTTACTGGAATACAATCCTAATAACACTTGAGCTATTCAGAAAGGCTGACGTGAGAAACCTTATTAGAATATAAGACAGATTTAAATTTAGTTAAAGACTGCGGTGCTTTAGAAAGTTTTACTTGAGACAATGAAATAAGTAAAACTAACTGTATGTTTGTGATGTTATTGATGTTGTAACTTTTGAAGCAACTGCCTGATCGTACAATTCCCCTAATATCTATAGTATTAAGTCTTTTTTACCTGCTTGATTTATGGAGGTTTAACAATTCTATTTATGATGAAAAGATTTTTTCCAGAAAAAGACTTTTTTGTTGTTGTTGAGCTGTGTTATTAAAATAAGTCTTTTTACTAAATTCAATAAAAGTATGTACTAAAAATACTTTTATTGAATAAATAAAAAAAATAAAAGTATTGCATTTAACTGCTGGTTTTGAGGTAATTCTGTATCACTTTTTACCTTTAGACAGGTTTGTATATTTTTGTGAAATTGCACATCTTTTTATATATATCTAAAATAGCACCAAAAATAGATTTAAATTCTATTTTGTTGAAGTTTTACTTGCCAATGTTGTATTATAAAATACAAGTATGCTTAACAATACAGGCTGTGCAAAAGTTGTATTTTCTTGATGAATAATATTTCTCATAATAGTGTATTCCATGAAAAAGGATATTGTTTTTCATAGGTTTAAGAATTTTTGTTTAATGAATTTTATCCACTGGGAACTTTTACTATGTTAAAATTATTTTAAATTCTAATTTCAGAATTCTTTGATTTTTCTACTCATGCTTTAAAATTTTAGATTGTGACAGAACTTGGTGGTGAACTTGTTGATAATGTTGGCTTAGCAACTCACCTAGTTACAGATAAGGTTTCTTTTTATGTATAACAAACAACTTTTTTGTTTGTTAGAAAATGTATTAAAGTTATTTTTTAATCTAAATTATTAGTTTTTTATTCTAATTTAATTTTTTATTCTAAGTTATTAATTTTTTATTTTAAATAGCATGTTATTTTTATACATAACACAACCTGCTGTTTTTATTTTTTCTTGTACCTATATTTTTTTCTTTTTCTTTTTTTAAGGTTCGTCGTACAGTTAAATTTTTATGTGCTGTAGCAAGAGGCATACCCATTGTCAGTTTAGAGTGGTTAAAAGCTGGAAAAACTGCTTCGATGTTTGTTCGTATGTTTGTTACAGTGCATTACCTCAGTCAAAAGTTTCTACTAGATCTTATAGTTTTTGCATAGCATAAAAACCATGTTTTTATTGGGTGTCAAACTTGATATTTATTGGGTATCAAATCTGGCTTATATTGGGTGTCGAAAGATTTTATTGAGTGTTAAACATGGCTTTTATGCCATGTTTAACACTCAATAAAATCTAGATTCGACACCCAATATAAGCCAGATTTGATACCCAATAAAAGTCAAGTTTAACACCCAATAAAAGCCAGCTTTAACATCTATTAAAGTCCATGTTTGACACTTAATAAATTTTTTACTTAAAATAAAATTCTATTGGATATATTCTGCCTCAATTAAAATGATGCATAATCAGGTAAAATACCAAAAATGGATTTTTTTTTTTTTTTTCATAAATTTGATTTAAAATATTTATTGTATTTTATTAATTTATCTATATATGCATAAAATTATTATTTATTTATATCTGGTATATGAATGATATCAATATATTCAGTAATATTCATCTGAAACTAAAAAAATTATTTTTGAACAAAATATTTGATAAATTAAAGATTTTTAAGGTAAATGCATTTTTAAATCTTTACCATGTGTGTGTTCTCACCACAATTCGACAGTATTGGACTTTTTGACTGGGGGTTAAGCTATTTCTATTGTTTTACTTTTTTTTTAATGTTTTATGTCTGGTAGTTGTGATTTAAGTTGCTTACTATATAAATATACAAAAAAGGGCTAACCTAGGTCGTTTTTTTTAAATAATTAAATTTGTTATTATATTTTTAAGCACACCATCATCATTTGTTGAAAGATATTGATACTGAACGTCAATACAATTTTGACCTTGTAAAGTAAGCTTTTATTAGTTTTTTAAATTGCTTAAATTTCATTATATCTTCATATTGCAAGGCCGTAGACAACTTTTTTTGATGTTTGAGCTAAGCATCTTTGAAACATGAAGAAAACTTTATATTTAAGTATGTTCATATATATGAGGAATGAGGATGCTATGCAAAAAATTGCGGTCAAAGGAGACTGGGAACAACAGAAACCCTAAAACGTTAGCCACCTTTCGGCTTTTATGACTTTATAAAGTTTGCAGCCTCCTCAATTTGAGGGGGCTATAAATTGTGTTGTTAAATGCCAAATGTTTAAGACCAACCGAAATACATTTCTCTTTTGTTTTAAGAAAAGAAAAGCATTTTTGTTTAAAAGAATTAACTTTGAAAACTTCTTTGAAAACTTGTTAAGTTTGGCATTTAAAAAAATATATTACTTTGTTGTTCTCTGTTAAGCAATTTAGTTTTTGTATTTTCATGTTTATATAAGTTTTAGGTTTTTGAAATTCCGGCCCTCTCTGTTGATTACTTTTTAAGAATATTTGCGACCATTTATGACCCTTCCCCTCCCCTCCTTAACCTCATTTTTTTAGGCGCCTAAAAGAAATGAATAATAAGTTTAATATAACTCATGTGTTCTGAGTTTTCAAACATTTCTATTTTCAGTGTGCATGTTTTTCTATCCTTATTTCTATTTATGTATTGACTTTATCGCACATAGTGTCTGCCGTAGGAAACTTGATTTCACCTACAGACTCTCAGGTCTCAAATAGAAATAAAGCTTTCTTTAAAAAATTATTATTGCACATGCAAAATAAGTATACCCAGGGTTAAATATGTGCTTAAATTTAATTAAAAGGGATTTTCAAGACCTGAGAGTAGTTGTGATAGTTGTTGCGATAGTGATCTAAGGTCTATAGCTTATATTAGTTATTGTTGTGACTCATGTTATGTTATTCATGATGTTATGTGATTTATATTACTAGTATATTATTATATAATTACCGTTCATTTGAATACTGATCATTTAAATTGCATCTATTTTTTAACGGAATAAAATCAGAAAAATAAATTTCGATTTTCAAAATGTCTAAAATAAAAATTTCGTCGAGATTTATTATCTCCATTGATACCGTCTGATTTCTGTACTAAAGATTTTTTCACGTCGATGTTATGACAAAAAACAAACTAATCTTAAAATCAACAAAAGTAATTAAAAAAATCTCTTTTTTCAACAGCACAATCGCATTTTCAGTTCAAAGGAAAGGTTTATGACCGAATTGATGGCATTGCAATTGGTTCTCGATTAGCACCTGTACTTGCTAATCTGTTTATAGGTAACTTTAAAAAAAAAAGGGTCAAATGTTATAATGGAGTAAAACCGTTGTTTAACAAACGTTATGAAGATGATATTTTTGTTTCTTTTCCCTCAGAAAAACACGCATTTTTATTATTGGATTACATCAACAAAAAACATTCTTTAATATCTTTTACCATGAAAAAGAAAGAAAACTCAAAAATATCTTTTTTGGGCATAGCTCTATGTATGACAAACAGTTCAACAATTACAAGTCTTTCATAAAAAAACCTTTACTGAATTATACACCAACTTTTACAGCTTTTTTGTCGTCGGTTACCGTAAGATTGGTATTCTCTTTGCTAAAAGTGTCCAACTTTTTTTCGTCTAAAGATCACCTTCCTGTCAGTGAAAAATCATTCGTTGTTTACAAATTTGTTTGTGCAGAATGTAAATCCTGTTATATTGGCGAAACCTCTCGCCACTTAAAGACACGAATGATTGAACACTAGAGAAAAGATAAAAATTCTCTTATTTATAAGCATCTTCACTCAAAAGAAAAATGTTTAACTAATAGTGATGAATGGTTTTCGACTTTAGATCGTGCCAATAACAAAATTGAATTAAAAATTAAAGTATTCATATATGATAGGAAATACCCGATATGAATAAACAAGTAAATCATGTTAAAATGACTTTTACCATTTAAAATAATTTACCGGTTCTTTTGTTATATTTGACATTTGTTAAATGATTTTTAATGATTCTCTTTGTATATATCGGAAGTTTTCAATTTTATGGCTTTTATTATGTTTATTTTTACAGTTATATACTTATACCGTTTTTAACAAATATATTTTAACTGACTATATATAGTCAAAACATGGCTTAAATTTAAATAATGAAATGTTTTTAAATAAAATTTAAAAAATTGTCTTGTTTTTAAAAGTATATATGTTTATATATTTATATATACATAGTGTATACAGTGCTGGCAAAAAGTCTTGCAACAAGGCACAATTTTACACAAATCAATGTTTCCACGCCAGTAGGCTCAGTGTTATTATCTTATATTTTTATCTTTAGGTATAAATATATTTATAAAGAAAATTTTGTAGCTTAAACAGTTAATTCAGTGAAATTCATGGCTAAGATTCGGCAGCTTAGTAAAGAAGAAAAAGCATGCATTCAACGTCTTGCTAAAAGTGGTATGTCTCATGCAGACATTGCAATAATTTACATGGTTGAACGCACTACAATTTGGCGTGTTGTAAAGCAGGTTATCCCCCTGTCTCCTAAAAAGAGGTCTGGACGTCCTAGAGTCACTTCACAGTGTACTGACATCAGGATGGTAACAATGGTCAAGGTGAATCCTTCAATAACCTCTAGTGACCTACAGAAAAGCATACCAACACTTTCTAGTGTCTCAAAGCGCACAATCCGTCACAGACTTTCTGCAGAATTAAACTTACCTGCACGAAGGCCATTTAAGAAGCCATTAGTAACTGAAAAGATGAGAAAAAAGCGCATTGAGTTCTGCAAGAAGCATCAAGATTGGACAGAAGAGCAGTGGACACAGGTGATGTTCAGTGATGAGTCCATGTTTCGTCAGTTCTCTGATGTTAAGCTTTTTGTTCGCCGACCTACTAGTTCTAATCCTACCAATCCCTAATACACATGCAAAATTGTGAAGCATTCACCTTCTGTAATGGTGTGGGGTTGTTTTTCTGCTCATGGCCTCGGAGATTTATACTTTTTGCCCAAAGGAGAAACTATGAATGCAAAAAAGTACCTTAACGTTTTGGATGAATCTCTAATCAATTTCATGATTATTCATCAGTGCACAATTTTTCAACATGATTCAGCATCATGCCACACTGCGAAGTCTGTGAAGCAGTGGCTTAGATCAAAAAACATACAGTTGCTTGATTGGCCTGGAAATTCTCCAGATCTCAACCCAATTGAAAATCTTTGGATGTTAATCAAGAAGCGTGTATCTGCTAAGAACTGCAGTTCATTAAATGGTTTAAAAAATGCTATTCATTTATGGTGTACAGAAATTACATCAGGACTATGTGAAAATCTTGCCAAATCCATGCCCAAACGAATTAGTGCTGTGTTAAAAAACAAAGGATATCCTACCAAATATTAATAGTACATCTGTTTAAAATGATTATACAATGTAATAAAAATAATTGAACTTGTTTTTGGTGAAAATATAATATTTTTGTAAGTATTATTGGTTTTGTAAGTAATTATGAAAAGTAATTATGATGTTGCAAGACTTTTTGCATTTGTGTACACATTGCAAAATTTGATTTGTGTAAAATTGTGCCTTGTTGCAAGACTTTTTGCCAGCACTGTATATAAACACGTATACTCAACTCAAACGCAGCGCTAAGCTAATTAAAATTCAAATTTTTACTGCGTTCTCCTTTGGAAAAACCGGGACAATTACAACCCTAAACATTCAGTTTACTTAAATCGTAAAAGTTTCACCTTAAGAAGCCATTCAAATATGCCGTACGCACCGAGGGGGGAGAGGGTGTCCCAAGTTGAGTAATTTGCATACGAGTGCGTATGGGGAGGAGGGGGGGGGGGGGAAGGGTCCAACAAATGTATGTACGCAAACGCAAAATGTTGAGATGGCAGTTCACGTTCACTTGCCCATTAAAAACCTTCACTTTTGCCCAATAAAAAGTGAATGCCGCTCACGTTTATGGCCTGTTAAGGTTATAAAGGTTGAACAACGCAAAAAAAAGTGATCACATTCGTGTGCGTAAACGGAATTGGGGGAAGCGGCCCAGACCACCAAGGATATGAAACTTATATGGGGGGGGTTGGTAAGACCACTAAGCGTACGTACGCACGAGGGATAGGGGGTATAAAAATGCACGAGTTACAACAGGGAGGAGGGGAGGGGTCAAAATCTGGAAATTTTTGCGTACGTAATATATGGATGACCCCTAATTTAACTGATTGTGTAAAAAAATCAATTAGCAGGTACAAAAATTGAACTTATTAAATCATTGATAATAAAAAATGAGATGCTGAAAAATATACATATTTTTAATAACTTTTGCTAACAGCAGGTATTGTTTTCAACGTTTTACAGTGAAACGTTGGTAATAATAAAAAAAAATAGCTCCTGTGATTAAATACACAACGTTCATAAAAAACTTTTATTCAAAAATCACAATTTAAATGTTGATAAAAATAACTCGCTTGATTTATAAATACAATTTCATAGAAATAGCTTTACTATATAGCAAAAATTATTATTGTTAACAAATACAATATAAGTAACATAAACATGACAAATACAATGTAAGTAACATAAAAAAGAAATAACAACCGTAATTATATAACCGTTAAAATAATTATTCGTAAAAATCTGTTCTATAATGTTACTAGTAAATTTGTTCTTCATTAATTAAGTTAAACTTTAAGTTTTTTTTTTTTTCAATTTTTATATTTCTTTTCCTAAACTGTTGGCAAATGATCGATAAAATAAATGTTTAAATCATGAAAGTTTACTAAATTCAAACCAAATTTCAACGAAAGGCAAAACAAAACAAAATAATGGTTAACTTAAAACTGAAATGCAAAAAGCATTAAAAAAAGAAAGTTTTAAACATATAATAATAATGAAAAGTTTTATATCAAAAAAAATTATCCTAATTTTAGCGATTTTTTAACTTGAAAGACTGCCATTATGAACTTTTTTTTTTTAAATCAGATCTAATACTTTTTGTTTAATTTTTTTTTAATTTTAGTCTAAGTATAAAAAGAGTTGTGTTACATTTTTCACCTACCATATACTGTACCGAACTCACCTAACATACGCAGGCTATGCAATATTGAAAGTTATCACAAGAAAGTGATAACTTTTATTTGAATATATTATTGCATAGCCTGGTTTAAGATCTACATTTTTAAGAAACATCTACACAAATTTTTAGTTTTAGAAATGAGGAGACATACCTGAAGCAGGTAAGTTGTTCAAAAACTTAACAGGAAAGTTAGTTCTTTTATTATGGTCTTCTGTCTCAATTTGATCAGCTCATAAAGAACTTTTGAACTCAGTAGAAGGTCAAGTACTTCTATATTGATTGATAATGCATGCACATTAGTGGTTAATAAAATAGCGCGTTTAGCATAATCAACTTGTTGAGCATCTCTAAATATTTTTGTTTTGATTGTTTTAATATCGATTGAGCCACTTTTTCTAATAATGCTCTAAGTAGGTATTTCAGAAAATCCTCTTGGAGGATCATTTCCTTAGACACAGCATTGTTCCAAATTTAAGTCGCCTTCAGGAAAATTTTCGCTCGCCATCATTTACTTTCATTTTTTTTCATGAAAACTACTTACGAAAGTAAAACTAAAGAATAGAAAATAATAAAGGAAAAACTAGAAACAAATAAAGCAAAAACTAGTTATTTTAATTTGTAAAAAAAAACTATAAATATATACAATCCTTTTTTTTAAAGTTAATTATAAATATCAAAAGTAAATATATATATATCAAAAAATATCAAAAGTAGAAAATTTTGTAACAAAAGTCAACATTAAAAATTTATAAATTTTTCATCTTGTCACGTGACCGGAGCTAGATAACGTCTTTTTTTCCTCTAATTTTTAAAACTTCTCTGACTAAAGTAAAATAAAATTTAGGTTAATTATTGTTACTTTTGTGATTATTTTATATTTTTTAATTTCATTAATTTTTTTTTAAAAGATCTTTAGAAACAGCAGCACATACTCATTTGTTTGAAAATGTGCAAGTTTACGTAACCAGGAATGTGAAGCCGGAACCAAAAGCTATAAAAGGTAAAAGCTATTACGAACTTGACCAACCGAATGTAAAAATAAAGCAAAATTAAAGGTTTTGAAGAATTTTATCTTCTTTTTTTTAATAATTCTAGAAATGATTGAATTTTCTGGTGGCAAGGTAAGAATTTTTTTATCTGTTTCAATTTTTTAACGGCTTTTTTTCTTTTGTTACTAATGTGTTTCTGCTTTTAGTTTCTTCATAAAGCTCCTACGAAGTATATGGAAAACACATACATAGTCTCTTGCATTGAAGATCATAAAGAAATATTGAAATTTGAAAAATTGAACTATAGAATTTTATCAAATGAATTTATATTAACTGGGATATTACTTCAAAAATTTTCTCCCGATCAGTATTACTTAACTTAGTTGATTTGAGATATCTTTATAACATATTTTGTTATTATTCTTATCGCTTCGTTATATTAGCGCTTCGTTTCGAGTTATTTGAAAATGGCTCAGAATAATTGTTGTAGCGAGAATTGTAACAGCTTTAATCGCATTGCGCAATTTTCTAAATACATTTTTAAACAACGAAGTATTACTTGGTGCTAGTTCTTAAGCTATTTGCGGTTTAACGGAGAATTGTGCGCATCTTTTATGCGGATATAACGGTTTATAAAATGATCCGTAAGTTAGTTAATTCGTAACAGAAGTCTCATTTTTAAGGATCATCTTTGCTGCAATTGTAAATCGAGTTTTTTAAGTGTGCCAATTGTGAAGCGAGTTTATTTAGGGATTGATGACGTTGTAGTTTTTACTAATTAAAGTTGTCAATTTAGTATATCTGTAAGAAGCATTAGAATATCTTATTAAAGTTTGGTACAGATTGGTAAAAAGTGTTGGTAAAGAAACATACATAAAACCTCAGTTCTAACGTAATATAACTGATTAGCGTTGCCGAATTGTGATAAAATTCAAAACCACCACCATCTAGAACTAGTTTGTTTCAATCTTTTTAAAAAGATAACCTTTATTTCATTTTTTTAATCAGATAAATATTAACGATCTTTATTTTTAGTTTTAAAAGTTTTTGTCATGTCTTAAAGTTACTTGCATCTGACATCATGAAAGGTTGCTGTCACAGTTGCAAGTTTTTACGCATGAATAGCACTAACAATAACAAATAAATAAAGATAAAGACTACATGAATACACGAATAGTTGAGTATACGTTTAAAGTTCGACACGAATAGTTAAATACGTTTATAGTTCGACACGAATAGTTAAATACGTTTATAGTTCGACACGAATAGTTAAATCGTTTATTGTTCGTGTATACTCTTTTTATTATTTTCATAAAATGTTGTTAAAAATTTCTTAAAAATATTTTATTGAATATAAAGGTGTTATAGAAGTTAAAAATCTGTTAATGAGATCAATGATACCATGTAACAAATTGTTGTAAGAGTTAATATATAGTGGAAGTACGCTAATAAGTAGAAGTGGAAGTACGCTAATAAAAAATTACAAACGATGCATTCGATTATAATGAAGTACGTACTTGTTATACGCAGTAGAAAACAAGAAACAATTTTCGTCTAAGTTTGAATAATTTTTTTGAAACGAAATTTTTTCCATTACACGAAAACTCCGACCCAGATATTAATTATTTTTATGATACAAAAATCGTATGTTCTTACTATTATCCAAGTGAATTAAAAGGATTTAAAGTATTTAAGAATGTTAACAAGGAAAACAACGTTCAAATTAGAATTCTACACGTAAATATCAGAAGCATTAATTGTAATTTTGAAAAGTTCCAAAATTTACTTGAGGAAACTAAATACTTTTTTAATATTATTTGCTTAACTGAAACTTGGGCTACCTCAAACGACTCTAATAAAAATTCTAATTTTTATCTTTCTCATTTGGAAATGATTTCTCTTGAAAGGCAAATAAATAAGTGTGGTGGTGGAGTTCTAATTTACGTTCATGAAAATATTAAACATTGCTGTAGAAATGATCTTTGCGTTTCTGACGGCGATGGAGAAATATTAACAATTGAGATTATTAATGAACGAACAAAAAACATTTTAATTAGCTGTTGTTATCGACCGCCAGATGGCGTGAGCTAGAACTTGAGCATGTTTTTACAGCAAAAAGTTATTGCGAAAGGTAACAACGAAAAGAAAAAAAACTTTCTAATTGGTGATTTTAATATGAATTGTTTTGACTACAATGACGATAACAAAGTTAGAAATTTTTATGATGCAATTTTTGAATCTGGAGCAATTCCTTTAATAAATCGTCCAACTAGAGTAACAAAAAATTCAGCAACCTTGCTGGATAATATTATTTCCACAGACTTGTTCAACAGTGATATAAAATTGGGCATCTTTAGAACAGATGTTTCAGACCACTTTCCTATTTTTCTAACCATAAACACTGACCAACCACAACAAAAATTAAATAAAGTTATAACAAAAACGTTTTTTTAAACCATCAAATATTGAGTCTTTCAAAAATCAGCTCTCATCATTACATTGGAAACTGTAATAGAATATCACCGCACCTTAGAATATCACCGCACCAGTTGAAATAATGAAAACGAGGATGCGTTTTGAAGTAATAGAACTTAGTAGGGTACCGAGTGCGTCCGAATAATACAAGAACGTTCATAGTTGATAATAATAACGCGACAAATACATAAATGAAACTCATTATTAATATGTTGGTATATACGAACTCCGCAAGACATGGTACTATAATTTAATTTTTAATTCTAAAATTGATGATTTTCTAGTAATACTTTACATATTTTCAAACCAGATGTTATGCAATATTTTATATATCTATATGAGGGAATGTTACATTCTAAGCACTATTTGGTTTGTTGTTTTTTAACAAAATACAAGGGCAATGTGATATTCTACACATATAATAGTAGCATGCCATTATTTCTTAATTTTATTAAGGGGAGGTGATATTCTAACATTCTAAGCACTATCTAGTATGTTGTTTTTAAACAAAATACATGGGCGATGTGATATTCTAAAAATATAATAGTATGTTTCTTAATTTTATTAAGGGGAGGTGATATTCTAACATTCTAAGCACTATCTAGTATGTTGTTTTTAAACAAAATACATGGGCGATGTGATATTCTAAAAATATAATAGTATGTTTCTTAATTTTATTAAGGGGAGGTGATATTCTAACATTCTAAGCACTATCTAGTATGTTGTTTTTTAACAAAACACATGGGCGATATGATAATTTAAAAATATAATAGTATGTTTCTTAATTTTATTAAGGGGAGGTGATATTCTAACATTCTAAGCTCTATCTAGTATGTTGTTTTTAAACAAAATACTATATAAAAATATAATAGTATGTTTCTTAATTTAATTAAGGGGAGGTGATTTTCTAACATTCTAAGCACTATCTAGTATGTTGTTCTTAAACAAATTACATAAGGGATGTTATATTCTAAGCATATAATACTGGTAGCATGCCATATATTTCTTAATTTTATTAAGGAGAGGTGATATTCTAACATTCTAAGCACTATCTAGTATGTTGTTTTTTAACAAAATACATGGGCGATGTGATATTCTAAAATTATAATAGTATGTTACTTAATTTTATTAGGGGAGGTGATATTATATGATTTTGTAATTTATCTATGTTTTACATAACTATTTTCTGTTTTTTTTCTTTTATGATGTTTGCATTGCTTATATTAATCGCTCGTCCTAAAGTAATTTTGATTTTCCTAAAATTATTAATTAATCTTCTTTTTTTTCCTTGATTTTAGGTTCTTAATTTTCCTAGTTGTCGAATCACAATAAAAACCGTCAGTCTGTCAGGTTGTCTATAAAGTACACATTTATGTACAGTTTATAGACACCCCCAACGCATACAGTTTTGTAAAGAGAAAGGGTGTTAAAGAAAACCTTATAAACATGTTTGGCTGTCTTACTTACAAGTTTTTTCTTAAACCTGATTCTTGTTTTTAACAAAAGAATCTGTATTATTCCTCTGGCTTTTACTTGTCTGTCTGTTTTAAATGCCATTTTAAATTGACCTTGATTAATTAAATCCATAAAATGTACAATTAACAAATAGTTTGACTTATTGATATTTTAAGATTTTATTCTCCACTTTTTATTTCAATCGCTATTTGGATCTATATTAATCGAAACTAAATATTAAGAGAACTTGAATGCCACTACATCTTTTATGAACCCATTAATTAAAAGCTGTACAAGTAATATCGTTTTGTAGATTAAAACCCCAGGCTAATAAATTTAAAATTTGTAATAACCCTTATTTATTTATTTATATATATATATATATATATATATATATATATATATATATATATATATATATATATACTATATATATATATATATATATATATATATATATATATATATATATATATATATATATATATATATATATACATATATGTATATATATATATATATATATATATATATATATATATATATATATATATATATATATATATATTATATTATAATTATTTAAACGATTTTTTTTTTTATATTCTGTAGTTTAATTAATTTTTTTTTTCCATTTTAGACTTGGTACCGAGCAGCAGTTTTACACAGAAGTTTTTATATCTTGAGTTAGAAATTTGGAAACTTGAAAAACTCAACAAGGTTGCTGTTCAAGTTTAATTACGATGATGAAAACAAAATCCTACTTTAATAATATTTTTAATTTTGAAATTGAATGTACAATCAATAGTAAATTTTACTGAAGTAGAGTTGAAAACTAGATTGAACTTTCCTAAACAAATAATTAAAATCTAAAAATATAGAAGAAAATTTCTGGTCGTTGTGCTGTTTTTTTCCTCATATAAATTAACTTTATTATTTTGCAGCTAATTTTGCCATTATATAATTTTTCCTTTAATTTATGTAATTTAAATGAAAAGTTTGGATGCAAAAATGTTTGTAAAATTGTTTATAATATTAAAATAAACAACCGGCTAAAGGATTTTTATATGTTTTACTTTGTATTTGTTTTTTTTAATATGATGTTTACATTGCTTGTAATTAGTTAGGAAATGCGAATCAAAGAAGAAGAGAAGATGAAATTGAGCTTCATATTTATAATGATTACTCTCTACTTATTTCGTTGTTAAGAAATTATAGTTTACGATACTTTATAATAAGCTTTTGACGCTCGATGTAAGAAGACTTAAAAATAATTAATTAAGCACTTAACAACGTTTTATTTAACCTGTTTTTACTAAAGTATATTCTTATTTAACAGTATCATAAAATAATTTTGTAAATCACTTTTTGGCTCATAATCTAAACATGACTAAGATTATGAGCCAAAAAATTCGATTTTAATAGCGCCCTAAAAAAATAGAGAATTTTTTATTTTTGAGTAGCCAAAATTATTACCCCGAGCAACATTCATAGCAACTGTGCAACATAGCAACTTTTAACCTTGGTAAAAATAAATAAAAAGCATGCTTTAGCTACAGCATATCTAGCGAGATAAAAACATGCGGTCCATTAAGTAAGAATGTTTTTTTTAAATCCTGAATTGTTTATAGTAGGCTATTTTTTTTTACATTGTTTTTGCATTTGGTATTGCTCTAAGTAGTTTCTTTTGTTTAAATTCATATTTAAAATAGAAGGAGTTTCTTACTTCAAAACGCTGGTTATGATGTTCACCATCTATCTTGAAAAAATAAACAAGTTGTATTTGGGAAATTGCTGTTGCTATCATTCAATGGACAGATATGTATTATATTTGTAAGTAAGAAAAGAACAAAATACATTTTTTTCGAGTTCAAGAACATTATCTTAAAAAGCAAAAATAATCTGAGGTCAAACCCTATCTCAATATGTTAAGTAACTATTTTGTAGACAATGAAATTAGTCATGACTAAAATATTAAATGCGTAGAATACTTACGCCACGGCATGGTCGCTAAAAGTAAAAATTTGAAATGTGGGTGCTAAATTTGGTCAGTGAAGCCAATGCCAATGTGGTTTGTCATTACTTTTGTTATCATCGAAGTTACGTAGCCGCAAAAAGATTATTTTTGTTTATTTTCAAGGGAGATGTACCGGACACTCGTAGCTTTCTTAACATAGAAGAAGTATAAATTGCAGCTATTATTGAGCTACAAGCTCAATGCAGGAATCATATTGATAGCAGTTTTTTGTTGAATAAACAACCATTTTGTTTAAACATTTGTTTTTGACTTTTTGAGGGATTGTTATTAATTGCTTGATATAGCAAACAGTTTCACCTTTTTTTTTGCCGTCCACAATAATATATTTCTTGCTAAACAGGTCAGTGCCAACGTAAGTTAATTTTAATTGAAATACCACGGACTAGTTATTTCTAATTACGAATTTAATATTGTAAATCAATGTATTAGGAGTTCTTTTATTGAGCAATTACACCTCCCTGTTATCATTCTTAATAGCATAGATGAATTAGATTGAAAATTTATGACGAAACATCAACATCTAAACTGAAATACATAAATAAATAATACCATAAAAAATATTAGAACTTTTGCCTTTGAATACATTTAATAGATGGTCTCATACAACAATGTATTGAATGTATCCAAAGTTTTTGTTGAGGAGCATGGCAGTCCTTTAGGAGGCTATAGTGGTCAAACAAAAACCATTGCTAAAATTATGGAAAAATATTATTGGCCTAATATCAGTGGAGATATTAAGAAATGGGTAAGTGGATTCTTTATATATATATATATATATATATATATATATATATATATATATATATATATATATATATATATATATATTAATATATTTAACAAAACACTATTGTTAACAGGTAAAAGACTGTAGCCGTTGTCAAAAATCTGGTCAACTACTTTCAATATCCGAACCTTTACATTCAATAAAGGTAAACTTGAATAGTAATCTTAACATCAAAATGTATTTAAAAATAATGCTACTTGATGTAGCATTTTATTTAATATAAAATTATTTTTACAATTTTGTTTAATTATAAAAATTACATTTATTTAATTATAATAATATGTATAACGACATTATAATAAGAAGAATTCCTGTAAATTAAAAAAAAAAGCAGTTTTTCTTTAGACTACACGCGTATGGGAAATAATTGGCATAGATTTTGCGGGACCGTTTGCTCAAACAAAAATGGGGAACAAATATTTTATGAGCTATATGGATTTGTTTTCCAAATGGCCTGTTTCCTACGCCAAATAACCTGTTCCAAATGGCCTGTTGTTTACCTAACAAGGACGCTATAACGGTCGCTAAAGCAGTTATAAATTTAGTGACAACCTTCGGGTTTCCCTCCGTAATAATTACAGATAATGGAACCGAATTTTGTAACGAGGTAGCTATTTATATTTGTAAACTTATGTTTAAAAAGGAATATATTAAAAAAAAAATTTAATCACTTAGTTTATAAAAAATAATTTCGGTAATTTTTAGTTAAACGACAAAATGTATAAAATCTTGGGAATAGAACGCAGAAAAACTGCCGTCTATCATCCACAAACAAATGGGCAGGATGAAAATACTAATAAAAATATAAAAAAGTAATTTTTGATTTGATACTTTTGGATACAGCTTTGATTTTTCCTAATGTTTAAAGTAGAGGAGAAGGAAGCAGTTCAGGAATCTTAAATTAGGATTATTATTGGTGAAAGAGATGTGTTCTGGGTTGAGGAACCACTTTTTAATGCGGCACATAAACACTTAGTATTGCACTCATCATAACAAACTTATCGAGAAAAAAAATTAAACTAAGATTAAAAAGATGCGCAAGGTTTCCTAACTTGCCTCCTTTTCCTATATAAAGCGATTACTTAAAATTATTTTAAATTTATTTTAAACAATGACTTTGTTGATATTTATTTGACATTTTCTCTTATTAGAAAAATCCGAAAGTTAGTTGACGATAACCAAACAAACTGGGATGAGTTTATTGATATAGTTTTGTACCCACTACGGATAGAAAGGCAAACGTCGACAAAAGTGTCACCTTTTAAGTTAATGTTTGGGGGTCCCCCACCTGTTTGTAATAGTGAACTGAAAGAAGTAATTAAAGAATAGTATTACAAAGTTTTATATCCAAAATTATAAGATATCGTTAATAATTCATAGTTATCATAAAAATCAAAAGAGGTTTGTAATTTAGGAGATAGGCTTTATTGGAGTTGATGAAGAAGAAGTAAAAGCAGAAGTAGAGAAGAGTAAGATTCATATCGAAAACTTAACTAACTTGGTTACTAAGGTAAGGCACTTCAATTCTTCGATTTAATTTGCAGTAGTTAGCATTATTTGTAGAAAAGCTATAAGTTTTACTAGTACTAATAAGTTTTAATACTATATCAATTTTAGAATATCGAAGAAGCTCAAATCAAGCAAAAAAATATTATGATAGAAGAGCTTTAAAGAATATTAAAATAGAAGAAGAATCTATTAAGGCTGGCGATAAAGTTGCTACTTAACATAAGAGGAAGAAGAAATAAAGGAGCTGCTTTTAAGCCACGGTTTAAAGGACCTTATGGAACTTACAAAAGGAACTCACAAAAGATGTCATCTTAAGAAATTTGTTGAATGCAATTTAGATAAAGGTAGGCATGTTACTTAAAAAAACACATTTGTTTTGTAGTTATTAAATTTAATTGTTTTTTTTTGAAATTTAAAAGAAATTACAACTGTAACTATCGAGCAATCTTTAACGAAAAAAGCACTAGAAACCGAAAAAAGTTCTGTGGTGGAAAATGTAAAAAGTTAGTTGCCTTTTTTTTTTTTGACAGAAGTTTCACTTTTGCAAATAACTGCAAATATTTTTGTAACAATCGTTTCACGAATGATTTTTATCTTTTTAGAAGACTATATTGTCAATTGTTTGTTCAACCAGGAAAGCCAAGTTCTCTATACAATAAAAACATTCCATACAAGTAAGTTAACTAAAAATTCATACTTTCAATACATTTACCTTAAAATATCTATTATAAAACATTAAAAACGTTAAACATAAGAAACATTAAAAAGTGAATTATAAACTTTTAGTAAATCGAAAAAAAAATTGATGTTTTATTCTCTAGATAGAGCTGTTACAAAAAAAAGTTGCATAGTTGAAGATAGTGAAGGTATATTTTATTCAACGATGCCCTAAAGTAATTTAAGGGCTTTCGCATTGACTCTTTGTCAATATTTGATAAAAAAACATAAATTTGGAAGTTATACGAATATTATTAAAAGTATAAGTTGGTAATTTTATAACTATAAAAAAAAAATAGAAAAATTTAAAACCTAGTTGTTGAGCCCAGCCTAGAAAAACAAAAAGTTTCATTGAAAGTATTTTTAAATATTATGTAAATTTTTTAACTTTTTTATTACTGGTTAGGTGGTAAGCTTTTTTATAATTTCCTTATAAGATTTAATATATTGTATTTCATAAATAGGTTACGGAATTCTCGACTATCTTCGTAAAGTAAATCCTATAAAAGCCATTATGGGTATATACCCAAGCCTAGGTGGTTGCAAGGTTTATGACTACTCCTTGCAAGATACCTTGAAAGACTGTCTTAGTGATGAAATTGTTTATATTTACCTTAAGCCTTTAGCAAATAGTCGGAATAAGGTAAAACTTGAAATGAAAAGGCTGTATTTATTCGAAAACGTTTTAATATATACAATATCAGACTAAATGTTATTCTATTTTTCTTTGGTTTCAAGTACCACATTGAAGTATTGGCACCAGCGAATTTACTTTCACTCGAAGAGTTACCAAATCAAACTGACCTAATACGCATGCAGCCGGAGGTATTTACAAATATCAGCTAAATACGAAAAAAAGATATATTATATATATACATATATATATATATATATATATATATATATATATATATATATATATACATATATATGTATATATATACATATAATACAGTGTGTTGCATTTGTGGAAACATAAAAGGTCCAAAAACAAGAAAAAAGCAGAAGTTAGATGAATGGGTAATAAAATCTTTGTTCCACTAATTTTTTATTATTATGTTTCAATTAGGGAAAGAATTATAAAAAAAAGATGTTTTTTATAGATAAAATGTGATATTTGCATTCCAAATAGATGGTATCATATGGAGTGCATAGCCTATGAAACCAAAAACAGCATATCGTTTTGCTGTGGAAACATTCATCTTTAAAAGTATGTTAAGATTTATAAGTATAAAATTTTGAAGATATTATTTATGCACATATATTTACTATTACAATTCCTTTATTAAATCATAACTCTAGGCTTTATTATTATTATTATGATTTCATTTGAGGTCTTTAATACGTATAATATATAAATATAAAGCATAAAACATCAGTAGAAGAAGTACGTTTTCATTTATTTTGTTAAAAATTGTTTCTAATAGTTATACAGAGATATTTGAACTCCTAAAAGTTGGAGCTATTTTTCAACTTGAGACAGAAGAAGTCTTTGTACTACAAAGAAAAATTAATTTTTAGTTTGATTTTGAATTTGTTGTGTTTAAGGAGGTTTTTTCAATTTCTTAATACTAGGTTGGTTTTAAGAAAAAAACTAATTATTATTGATATTATTATTGTAGATTTTTTAATTTTGGTTTAGATTTTTTTAAACATTTGCTACAGGAAATGATATATTATAATGAACATAGGTTTAGTATGAACATAGGTTTAATATATTTGATATGATAAAATATTTGATTGATTTAAATAACTACAACTACACTTTCACTATAGGTTTGGTACATGGCTGAAAATTCTTCAAGCAAAAGAAAAGAATTAAAAAATTTTATAAAATTTTGTATATAAAATGCTTTATTGTAATATATTGGTTTATATAATATGACAACCCTGATAAAGACAAAGTAGACTTTTACCTGTTATCAGCTTCCAAAAAACTAAATACAATTAGATGCAATACATTAGTATAACTAAGAAAAAATTAACAAAAAGTTTTCAATAATGTTTAAAAAAAATTGTATTATTTCAATAAAAACTAAAAAACCTTGTACACCAATTTCTAAATTAAACGAAGTTAGAAGTGTTGGAGCAATTTTTTACAACCAGATGCTCTTCCTGGCATTGACCGTTTCTTCAGATCAAGACTGACAGTTTTTATTGTGATTCTACAACTAGGAAGATTAAGAACCTAAAATCAAGGAAAAAAAGAAGATTAACTAACAATTTTAGGAAAATCAAAAATAATTTAGGCCTTGCGATTAAGATAAGCAATGCAAACATCATAAAAGAAAAAAAAGAAAATAGTTATGTAGAACATAGATAAATTACTGAGCTCTTTTTTTTAATATAATCAAAAACAACAAAACAAACATTTTCAATGTATTTTCTTTCTAATTATCATAGTTGTATTTGCAGCCTATAATCTATGAACAGCACATCAACTTAATGAAATTAAAAAATATATTATATACTATCAGTATTAAATGCTTAGAATATCAAACCTTCATGTACTTTGTAAAAAAAAATAACATACTAGATAGCTGCATTTGTTGCTTAGAATCATAGAATATCATATCCCAGTTAATAAAATTAAGAAACATACTATTATATTTTTAGAATATCACATCGCCCATGTATTTTGTTAAAAAACAACATACTAGATAGTGCTTAGAATGTTAGAATATCACCTCTCCTTAATAAAATTAAGAAATATATGGCATGCTACCAGTATTATATGCTTAGAATATCACATCCCTTGTAATTTGTTTAAAAACAACATACTAGATAGTGCTTAGAATGTTAGAATATCACCTCCCCTTAATAAAATTAAGAAACATACTATTATATTTTTAGAATATCACATCGCCCATGTATTTTGTTAAAAAACAACATACTAGATAGTGCTTAGAATGTTAGAATATCACCTCCCCTTAATAAAATTAAGAAATATTGGCATGCTACTATTATATGTGTAGAATATCACATCGCCCTTGTATTTTGTTAAAAAACAACAAACTAAATAGTGCTTAGAATGTAACATCCCCTCATATAGATATATAAAATATTGCATAACATCTGGTTGAAAATATGTAAAATATTACTAGAAAATCTTCAATTTTAGAATTAAAAATTAAATTATAGTACCATGTCTTGCGGACTTCGTATATACCAACATATTAATAATGAATTTCATTTATGTATTTGTTGCGTTATTTTTATAAACTATGAACGTTCTTGTATTATTCGGACGCACTCGGTACCCTACTAAGTTCTATTACTTTAAAACGCATCCTCGTTTTCATTATTTCAACTGGTGCGGTGATATTCTAAGGTGCGGTGATATTCTATTACAAAACACTTAAATTCTAATGAAAACGCAAACAACCTTTATGAAAAGTTCTTTGAAACATTCACCTCTATTTACGAATCTAATTTCCCAATTGTTACAGTTACATTAAAAACAAAACACTTTAATAATCCCTGGATTACCAAAGGATTCAAAAAATCATCCAAAAAAAAAACAAAAGCTATACATTAAATATCTGAAAACAAAAACACCAGCTAGTGAAAAAATTTACAAAGATTACAAAAATCTTTTCAAAAAAATGTAAAAAAAACTTACTATTCAAAATTAATTAATAAAGTTAAAAATGACTCAAAAAGCACTTGGAAAGTATTAAAAGAAATTACTGGAAAACAAAAAACATGCTCAAGCTCTTTGCCACAAATGCTAAAAATCAATAACAATAGCTTGTATGAACCACAAATAATAGCTCATGAATTCAATAAATATTTCACTGAAATTGGATCGCCTCTGTCAAGAAAAATACCAAATACCCAAACCTCATTTTATGATTTTTTGGTACCTATTGACAAAGATATTTGCTCTGAAGAATCATCTGCCGAACTATCATTTGATGAATTTGAAAAAGCTTTCAAATCCTTAAAAAAAAAAATAAAGCACCTGGTGCAGATGAAATAAACGGGAATATTGTTATAGATTGCTACGAACAATTAAAAAATGTTCTTTTTAAAATTTTCAGAGCATCAATTCATCAAGGTATTTTTCCTGAACGTTTAAAACTTGCCAGGGTTACCCCTATTCATAAAGAAGGCGACAGATCCAATATCAGTAATTATCGTCCTATCTCTGTTCTTTCTATATTTTCTAACATTCTAGAAAGAATTATCTTCAACAGAGTATACAATTATTTTAATTACAACAACTTATTTCATGACAATCAGTATGGTTTCAGAAAAGGAAGTTCAACTGAACATGCCATTATTCAATTTATACATAACATCTCTGAATCTTTTGAAAAATCTCAATATACACTATACACTAGGTGTTTTTATTGACCTATCAAAAGCTTTTGATACGGTCGATCACCGAATTTTAATCAAAAAAATTAAACATTATGGTTTAAACAATAAAATTTTAAAATGGTTTAAAAGCTATTTAACAAATCGAAAACAACTTGTGTATAGTAATGATGGTCAGCAATGTGAACCCCTGAGCATAACTGTGGTGTTCCACAAGATTCTCGGACCACTACTATTTTTAATCTATGTAAACGACTTAAACAATGCTTCCAAATTGAAAAGTATAATGCTCGCTGATGACACTAATTTTTTCTTATCCCATACTGATGTTTATGAACTCTTTTTAACTACAAACAAATATATATATATATTTGTTTGTAGTTAATAATATATATATATATATATATATATATATATATATATATATATATATATATATATATATATATATATATATATATGTATATATATATATGTATATATATATATATATATATATATATATATATATATATATATATATATATATATATATATATATATATATATATATATATGTATATATATATACATATATATATATATATATATATATATATATATATATATATATATATATATATATATTATTTTATATATATACGTTATAAATACGTTGATTTGATTTCTAGTAGATAAAATGAATGTATAATGTGTCGCTCTAAATACTAAATGAGGATATAAGCTGATAATCAAAAAAGAAACAGCTATTATAAATAGCTAATTATAAACAATATTATTTATTGAATAGAGTATGTTTTTAATAAATTTAAAAAAAAAAGTTTAAATATTGAATTTAAAACAGTTCTATATTTCTCAATAAATAAATCTTATAGAAGTTGATTTAAAATTTACATATAAGAACTTAGGCTAGTGCCGTTAGTGGAAATACGTTACCTACAAGATTACCAAAACAGCTATATTTTTTAAATGCGGTTGTTGCCAAAGCAAAAATAAAAGAAAAAAGTAAAAGAAATATTGTGGTGTTCGGTACAAAACCGTCTAAAGCTTCAGTTGCAAGAAAAAGCAGAGCTGATGCAGCGTTTTTTGGTGTTTAAGACAGCTTAGCTTCAGTCATGGAGCACACTCTAAACAACTACTTTTTTAATTTATGTTATTCACCTCCCTAAAGCCAAGAGAGTCACTAGTTGAGGAGGTTACTTTTTTGTGGCAACAACCCTCTCTCAACTCTTTAACTCCAAAGCAGGAATATTAGACCGCTGCGCAGAGAAACGAGTTGAGCGTGGCAGTACCAGGGGCGTGGTCAAGATTAAACTCAGAATTTTTTGTTTATAAGGCAAGCACTATAGCGATACACAATTATTGCATTATTTATGTCCGACAACGATGCTTTGCAAAAGGTTGAGATAAATGTAGCCTGGGAGCAAAAAAGCTATCAACTTAAGTTTAAACAATTTGTGGCCTGTGAATTTAAGGGGGTTACATTTTTATATGGTTATGATTTTTGAACACAAGGAGAATATTTTATCAAATTTAAAATTTATCAATAAATAAAAATTTAGTTTAAGGGGGAAACTCCCCCTAAAATCATAAAAAAAACAAAAAAATTGTTTGACCTTTTTTAGACATAAAAATTACCATAGATTTCATTTATGTAATTTGTTTTTGATAAAAATTATTCTAAAGTGCAGAAATTTTAGTTTTTTTAATGGTGAGTTGATGTTTCGATATATCAAAAGTGTAATTTTTCTGTCGTAATTTCAACTAAAAAAAAAAAAAAACTGTTTTAAAATGCGTAACTTGAGTTAGGATGCTACATTCTATTATACTTCTTGTTCAGCTATACAAAAGTAAGCGAGATTAGGAGACAAAAACAGACTCAGATTAAAGTTATTTAATTTAACAAGAATGCCAAAAAGTTGTAGAGTAAAAAGTCGAACTAAACTTGGTAGGAAAAGGTGTAGTTTTTTTCCAATTAAAAAATCATTAATTTATGAAGAAGAAGTTGTTATTGATAGTGTAAATAAAGAATCTACTCAAATTGTAAATATTTTATTTAATAATGACACTGTGATTGACTGTCTGAGTGATGAAAATAAAAATGAAGCTTCTGATAATATTGTAAATATCCCATCACATTCAAAAATACGACAAATTGATGTAGTCGAATCTTCTTGTAATACTCTACTGTCTGGATATAGAATTGTAGATATAGAAGTGTTATCTGTTATTTTTAAAGAACTCATTTGTCCAATGTGCTTCAATGAAGACTCACTTGTGTTGTCTGATAACTTGAAAGATCGACATGGACTCGCCTCTTTTTTAGTTTTAAAATGTTCAAATTGTTTATTTCGTAGAAATTTTTGTACTTCAAAAAAAAGTGGTAAGCAGGGATACGACGTAAATAAGCGAGTTGTTTACACCATGCGGTCGTTGGGACATGGTCACGCAGGACTTGAAAAATTCACTTCTTTAATGAATATTCCTCCGCTAATGACAAGAAATAACTATGACAAGCTTGCTAAAACAATTTCTAAAGTTGTGAAAAAAGTAGCAATAGAAACTATGTGTGATGCTGCTGCAGAAATTAGACACGATTCCAATACTGATATTGTTGATACTGGTGTTTCATGTGATGGGACATGGCAACAACGAGGTTTTTCATCATATAATGGTGTAATGACTGAAATATCTATTGATAGTGGAAAAGTTTTGGACGTAGAACCAATGAGTAGAGTTTGTAAAGCTTGTATTTTAATGGAACCAAAAAAGAAAAGTGAACCTTTATATTTTGCTGAGTGGAGAAATGTGCATAAGTGCGCATATGATTACAAAGGGTCTGCTGGGGGTATGGAACCAGTTGGTATGAAAAAAATATTTGAATGTTCTATTACAGATCGCAAGCTTCGCTACATAAAATATTTAGGTGATGGGGACAGTAAGAGCTATTTAAATGTTATGAATGTCTACCCTGATTTTGAAGTAAAAAAACTTGAGTGTTGGACATTATCAAAAACGTATAGGTACAAGATTAAGAAAGTTGAAAAAACAAACTAAAAACCTTGGTGGTAGAGGTAAATTAACAGATGCCACAATTGATCGGTTGCAAAGTTATTTTGGTATTGCAATTAGAGCTAATGTAGGGGATTTAGCATCTATGAAAGCTGGTACTCTGGCATCACTTTATCATGTTGCCTCCAACAAGGAGAATAATCTACATTTTCTGCATTGCCCAGTTGGAGCTGATAGTTGGTGCAGATATAATTCAGATAAAGCCAATGGTATAAATACTTATAAACCTGGACCAGGTTTACCAATAAACATTGTTTATAAAATCAAACCAATCTTTGCAGAACTCAGTGCTGACGATTATTTGGAAAAGTGCTTACATGGTAAGACACAAAATACTAACGAAAGTTTTAATGGAACTATCTGGGAGCGTTTACCTAAAACGAAATTTGTATCATTCAGCCAATTAGAATTCGGAGTTTATGATGCAGTGGCTAATTTTAACATTGGTCGAAAAGCCTCGATTTTAGTCTATGAATCTTTGGACATAATTCTAGGAGCATATACTCTTAAAGGTTGTAAAAATTTAAACTATAAACGACTGTCGCGTTCCAAATACAGGAATATTGCTAAAAACAAGTTGCGACGAAAAATTATTCGTGGAAAAAAACATAATAAAAATGATAAAGAAAAAGAAGGGAAGTTGTATGAAGCAGGAGGTTTCTAGTATTTTTTTATTAGATATTTTAACTATAGGTTGTGTTTTACCTAAAGTTTTAAAGTTTTATGTGCTAATTTTTTTTTCTTTTCGCGTTTTCTCAAAATAGTCTTTTCTCACACGCCGGCCGTTCTATCTCAAGAACCATTTAACCAATTTTGATGAAATTTTCTGGAGTTGTTTCTATGATTATAAACTATGTTTTAATACAAACAGTTTTTTAAATTGAGATTTAGATTTTTTTTTAATTATTTTTAATAAAAAATATTTTCGCCATCTTTAAATGTGCACACATCACTCAGATTTTTAGTTAAAGGAAAATGCCGCTATTAAAACACCCTTTGACCTTTTGTGAAGCATTTGGTAAAAGGTTTTTAAGAGATCTTGCATGGTTATTTAGTTTTTACGGCCGGTGTGAATGCATTTTTTGCCCATTTTTATGTGTTTTTTGGTTGTGGTTACTATGGCAACCATAGTGGTTACTATGGCAACCAAAAACCATTTTGTATTTTTTTTCAAGGATTTTGTTTATTCATATTATATTGATGTTTTATGTTCTTGATTTTGTTTAAAATGTTTAATTCTTCTGTTTAGGGGGGGCTTCCCCCTTAAAATAGTAAAAAAATACTTTTAAACTTGTCGCTCTTTCGTTTGGGGTACAAGGACATTAATTTTAGGACTTTTTTGTTTCCAAGCTCTAACCATCACAATCTTTTTACTAAGCGCCCTTGCTAGCAATAAGTACAAACATATAAATGTTTAACTAAAGGTTAGTTGCTAGCTATCTCAAACACCAAAAATCGCTGAATCCACCATTGCCTGAGAGGAAGAAAAAAATCCATTCATGACATATTATTTTAGTTAACATAAAGGCTGAAGGTAAACAAAAAATAAACTTTTAATAAAAATCTAATAAAATGCTTCAACGTTCTAAACATACTCAAATTTATGCTCTTAACGACAGAAATGATAGAATATACAGTAGTGTAGCTAAAAGTTTCGGGCTCATAGGCAAGATCCCCTGAGGGGCCCCCTTAAGGTAAATTTATTTTATAAAAAAATAAATTCAGTAAATATATATAAATTCAGTAGTTTATTATTATTATAGAAAAGAGCACATTATGAAAAACACTTATAAAGTACATAATATTAAAAAACTTTTTTTCTAGCTTTTGCATTTGCAAAGATATTCACAACTTCTTTAACATCCATTGTTGATGCTGTTTTATGCTCTATGGCTAGTAATGCAAGATGATGTAGTCTGCTTTGAGTGGTTGCATTTCTTTTCTAATCTTTAATTACTTTTAATTTATTAAAACTTCTCTCCACACTTGCAACCGTTACGGGTAATGTGAAAAATAAAAGAACTGTCATGTAAATTTCGGAAAAATCACTTTCCAATACACTATATTTGGTTGTCATTATTTCAGCTAGTTGTTTAATTGTCATTGTGTGGTTTAAATCTAATTTTAATTATGTGGTAATTTGGACAAATTGATTAGCTTGGTTGGATGTAAATACTTCTGGATATTTGCTGCAAAGTGTATCACAAGCTTTTACCATATTTTGTTGCGACATCGTAAATATATTCAAAATAATGGTTGATAGTTCTCATTCCGGTGAAACGTTTATCGATTTAGACAATTATTTTGTCAAGTGTATAATAAAAAATATTTACCTTGAATATTTCTTCACTATTACTAAAACGATAATCTGATGATAGTTCATCAAAATGACGTTTAACAAATCTTCGTCGTTTACACGTAAAACGCGGATCAACTTTCCACAAGTTTGCTAGCACTTTAGCTTCCATTTTAAACTCTTCATATGAGTCTCGAAATATTTTTAGTTTTATATTTTAACTTTCTAATGCAGAAACTGCCGTACTTAAATCCGCATCTTTTTTTGTAAAATTTTAGATACATAATTGATTTCAGTCATGATTTTAAATAAAAATACAGTAACAAATACAAACTCAAAATTTTCGATTTGTTTTTTAATATTGGCTGCTTCATTTCTTTCATCCACCTTATTTGATTGCAGTATTTTTTTTGTAACTGCTTTTAAAATTTCAACGAAACGAACTTTAATAGCTGCTATAGAATGTATTCTCCCTGACCAACGCGTAGGGTTAAGATTTTATAAAGTTTTTTCCTATTCCCCAGAAAACTGTGACAGCAGATCCCACCAATTGATACTGTTTCCAAAGAAAGAATATATATTTTGAAGTGTGGTATAAAATGACATTACATCATGGCAGCCAGATACGCTATCATTAACAACTAAATTCAAGTTGTGACTGTTACAGTGGACATATTCAGCATTTGGTTGCATTTGTTTAATTTTAGACTGTAGTCCATTGTAAATCCACTCATAACACTGGCACCATCATAACCTTGACCATAGCACTTTTCAATTGGAATATTTAATCTACTAAGTATACGCAGAACCTCATCAGTAATTCCTTTGGCTGAATGATCCGTTAATTCAAAAAATCCTAAGGTTTCAATAATATTAAAATGTGTCGCTTTTTCGTTTTCACTGCGATCTATGAATACATGTCTTATAACAATTCTCAATTGATCTTTCTTTGTGACATTTTGTGTCGTATCTAACATTAAAGAATAAAATGACGATGTGTTGATTTTCGTAGTTAGTTCTTCCAATAATCTTACTCCCAAAATTGTTATTAATTCATTTTGTATATCTGGACTAAGATACGTTATGGATCCGGAAGGCATTGAGATAATTTGTTTCATCACATCATCATAATAAGCAAGTAGTTCTACTTACGACAAAAAATTTCCGATATAATCTCCTGTAAATCCTTCTCGATGGCCGCGAAAGGCTAAAGAATTTTTGGCGAGCATAAGCGTTATACGAATTAAACGCTCTAATGCCATTTTCCAAAAGGATGCTTTATAACGTAACTATTCCTTCTGTGTTTCATAAATTGTCTGATTAATTTTCCATAGTTCATATACTGCACAAGTATTAACATGAGCTAGTGAAGAGTCTTGCACTTATAAATTCCAAAAACTGGTGAAATCAATATATATAAAAGTTTTATTATTTTTTAAATTAATTTTTTACCCCAAAAAAAAAAAAAAAAAAAATTTTATAAATGTCAGAAACACGTATTGTTGAGGCAATCCAATAAATTAATTAAGCTCAAACAATGTTCTTGACGTTAACACATGGATATATGTTGACATAATGATCCATTTTAAAGACCTCTAAATATTGTATATATTAAACCCGTTTTTTAAAACGGGCTTGCACACTATTAATATATTAAAAATGAAATAATGCAATAGTGCTTGCTTACCTTCGGTAATAAGAAAAAAATATATATGCATATTAATATAAATATGACTAAATAAACAACGTAGAAGTTCACAAATATAAAAAACGATGACTTAATTAAACACAAATCTACGGTCATGGACAAAAGTTTGCGACCACTGTAAATTATAAATTAGTACATATATTTCGAATGTTTATTCACACTATACAGGTTAAACAGCATGTCTATTCATATTTTAGTATTTACAATGACATCCTTTATTTTTGAGGATATTTTCAATACGTCCTGGCATCGATTCACACAGTTTCTTGCAATAGTCCGGCGTAATCTCCTGTGTCACACGCGTTTAATCCAGTTGATGAGGTCATCTTCAGAACTCGGGCTATGTGCAGCAATCTTTTGCTTCATTACAGTCCAAACATTCTTAATAATATTGAGATCTAGACTGTTGCTTGGCCAAGGTTCCAGTAGCGGGATGTTTTCAGAACGCAGCCAGTCCTTAACAGCCTTGGTACCATGACAAGGTGCGCCATCATGCTGGAAATAAGTGATGCCATGTATTGATACAAATGGTGGCAGCCTATCTATCAGTATACTCAAGTAAACAGCACCATTGATTGTTGTATTTTTAGGCATAATCCAAATGCCGGCACGACCGCTACCAGAGACTGCTCCCCACACCATAACTTTTGGAGCCTGTTTGACTGTTGGTATAACGTACTTTGGATTATGCCTCTGATTTGGTGGGCGTTTGGCATATCTACAAAATGAGTAAAATTGCGTGAATGTTGTCTCATCTGAAAACATCACTTGTTTCCACTGGGCTGGTGTCCACTGCCAGTGCTTCTGACAAAACGCTATGCGATCGCGAATATTCTTTGGTGAAAGCTTCGGCTTCCGTGCTGGTCGGTAAGATTTCAAGCCTGCATCAAATAATCGTCTGCGTATTGTCCGACTGTTTGGTTTCTTGGATGGTGATCCAGGAAGGTTTGCCTCTAATGGCGCTTGGATGATTTTTTTGCTGCCTTTATTATAGCATTATCCATACGGTTGCTTGTAACCTTCGGGCGCCCAGCGCGATTTAAAACTTTTCAGCTCTTGATTTCTCTTTACAGTAGCTACAACAGTGGAATGTGAAATACCGAGCTTTTTGGCTATCTGTCTTATAGAAATGTTCTCTTTGTACAAAATAACGACCTGAGCTCGCTTTTCAGATGTCAGTTCTTTACCGCGTACCATTTTAACTAGTACTGCTTCAAATAAGGTCTCCGTAATATAAAATGTTCCAAAATATTTCATTTATATCTGAAAATAAACATGTAAACATTAATTTTAGACTCTAATTGACAATTAGCACAAATTGGTACAACATTGTAGCACTAAAGTAGCCCAAAAGCAATTCAGAGTAGAATACATTCAAAAATATGCGAAAATCGCAGTGGTTGCAAACTTTTGTCCATGACTGTATACTTTTTAAAGATTTTCATTGAACTACAATAATTTATAAATATTTTAGCGCAAAATATTACAAACGTTACTTAGATAACAAAAATTCAAATTAAAAAAAAAACTTACCAGCTCTATTGCGAATTTCAACATCTCAATTTCGATTTATGAATTTTGAGTAACGTCGACGTTTGGGCCCCTTTTTCGATGGGCCCTTAGGCTGTGCCTATACTTGCTATAGGGTAGCTACGCGCCTGAGAATATATATCTTTAAAGCGGAAAAAAGTTTTAAAAACTCATTCAAATTTTTTCAGTGTTCATCAATTCTGATTTAACTTTTTATAGTAAGAATTACAATTTTGTTAACGTTACAACAAGAACGCGGATACTCGCAGAAGATCATAAGATCTTATCATCGAGAACCGCCTAAACAGATTTTAAATAATAAATAATCCTTTAATAATTCAAATATTCACACATAAATACAAATATAATTATTTATACATATTTAAACATACAAACATGTAAATAAATATACTTACACATCAATATATATATATACACATACAAATAATACGCACAAATACACATACATATATACGTATATATATATATATATATATATATATATATATATATATATATATATATATATATATATATATATATATATATATATATATATATATATATATATATATATATATATATATATATATATATATATAAGTTAAGATAAAAGATTTCGTATATATAAATTACGATAAAATATTTCCTAAGAGTATTAATAAAAAACAAAACAAACATAAAAATATATCAGAATGTTTTCAACTGAGAAAAGAATTTCTTTCAATTTTCTTTTAAATAAGAAAAAGTTCCATTCATGAGAGAAATCAAAAAGTTTTTAACACTATTTTGTTCCATAAAAATGCTCCTCTAAATGAAATACAAAATTTACCAAAATTAGTTTTGAAAACTGGTTGAAGAATAAAATTTTCATTACGCAAATTGTATTTATTTTTAACTTTTAAAGAATATAAATTGTGAAAAGAAATTGGAGATGTGCGAGACTTACATTTAAACATAAAACACAATACATTAAAAATATTAAGTTGATATATATTAAGAATATTCATTTCGTTTAAAAGAGGCTTAGCATGATAAAATCGATGTTTAAAATTAATAAGTCGTGCAACATGTTTCTGTTGGCAATAAAGTGGTTCTAATTTAGTTTTACTTACACTACCCCAAGCCGCATTAGCATAGTTTAGATGGCAATGAATAAAAGAGTGGTAAAGCTGAATTAAAGTATGTTTATTTAGCATGCTTCTTATTTTAAATAGTATTCCTATACTTTTGGAAATTTTAGAGGATAAGTTTTTAATGTGTTTTTTCCATGTCAGATTTTCATCAATAAAAACCCCTAAAAAATTTGTAGCCGTTACTCTTTTAATTTGAATGTCATCTATAAAAAGAGCAGGCAATTCACTTGGTAGAAGATGTTTTTTGTAGTATGGATGAAAAAGAGACCATTTTGTTTTTTCAATGTTAAGAGAAAGCTTATTTAATTTAAACCATTCTGAAATTTTAATTAATTCTATGTTCATACTTTGAAATAAGGTAATTATGTTACTATGAGATAGAAAAAAATTTGTGTCGTCAGCAAACATAATTGTCATTAAATTAGATGCTTCATAAAGATCGTTTATGTAAATGAGAAATAGGAGAGGTCCTAGGACAGACCCTTGAGCAACTCCGCATGTTACATCTAACAAGTTTGATTTCGATGATACGTCATAGTGAACAAATTGCTTTCTATTACTTAAATAACTTTTTAAAAGCTTCAAAACATTGCCAGAGATTCCATAATATTTAAATTTTTTAAAAAGAATTTTATGATCTATCGTATCAAAGGCTTTAGACAAGTCAATAAAAATGCCTACCCAGCAAACATGACAACGTTGAATCAACGTTGAAAACCGGTCGCAAAAGATGTTGCGGAAACGTTGACAAAGTAATCGATTTTGCAAAGATATGTAACGTTGTTTAATAGACGTTGATTAAACGTTATTGCGTAACGTTGAAAAAACGTTACTAAATGACGTTACAAAAGCGTCGCAACTAAACGTTGAAAAAGCGTTACATAAAAAGCGTTGAATAAACGTCGCAACTTAGCGTTGAAAAAACGTTACCTAAAAAGCGTTGCATAAACGCTGTTAAGGCAGTCTATT
>NC_088925.1:9580000-9615000 GCF_038396675.1 Hydra vulgaris | reverse complement strand
AAAAAAAGGGCCTAACCTACAAGCAATGTGATGAAAAATATCAAATATCAGTAAGTGGTGTTAGGAAGATGTGTATAAAGTATGAAACAGCTGGTTCTGCTGAAAATCAGAAAAGACTTGGTCGCCCCATTAATACTTTAACAATAACCAATATCTTAATTGCACTGATAAAAAAAAAAATTCAACAATAACCTAAAGGCAGATTGTTGAAAATCTTAAATTAAATGTTTTCTATTGAACTGTACAGAGAAGACTTAATTTAAGTGGTTTAATAATTTAGGTGGTTTAAATAAACCTTCTCCAGAAAAGTAAACCTCTTTTGGAACTTAGTGTTATAGACTGATAAGAATAAATGTCAAATACTTGGCTTAAAAAACGACAAAGAGTTTGGCGCAGACCTTGTGATGCACTCTTGGATAGAAATTTTACAAAAATAGTCTAGCATGGAGGTGGTTCGCCTATGGCTCGGGGATGTTTTGATTCAAATAGTGTGGGACGACTGGTGAATGTTGAATGTATAATCACAGGGAAGTTGTATGTTGATTGGCTTTCAAAAAATTAATGTCAATCCGTTTAAGAATTGATAGCAAATTTTTTTTCACCATGACAACGACCCTAAACACACATGCAAAGCGACACAACAGTTCTTAAAAAAAGTAAAGCTAACATCCTTAAATGGCCGCCACAAAGTCCAGACCTTAACCCTGTTGAAAATATATATGGGCAATTTTGAAATCTAAAATAATTGTAAAATAGCTTATTTCATTTAATAGAGTTACTTTTACAATGATTTAAAAAAAATTATAAATATTTTTTTCCTTGATTACAATCAAATTTAAAAAAAACATACAATTTTTGAAGTTATATAGATTCCAATGTAAATAATTTGGTTTTTATTGTTAGAGTTCTGAATTTATCAAAAATGTTAATGCTATACGTGTATATATATATATATATATATATATATATATATATATATATACATATATATATATACATATATATATATACATATATATATATCTATATATTTATATATATATCTATGTATACATATATATATACAGACCTTCCAACTCTCACGGTTTTACCGTGAGACTCACGGTTTTATAACAAACCTCACGGTCTCACGGTTGAACCAAAATTCTCACGGTAAATTTTAAAAATTTTCCGAAGAACTTTTTTTTTCAATTTACTCTAAATATTTTAGGTTAAAATAATAACAATATATATTCTGAAAAAGATTGTGATTACATCAAAAACTAATGAATATTAAGTGATCAAAACAGATCATAAAACCGGCTCCAACTAATAAATAGATTTAAACATGAGTTTTTTTATAAATTAAATCCGAATTTTAAGAAATGGCGTCAAAGCAAACATATAAATGCAAATTTAACTCAACATGGTGCCAAGATTACCCTGTTAGGGCTGTTAAAGGTAATATTTACCAATTTTACTGTGTTCCGTGTGTTAAAAAACTAACTTGTCATCATCAAGGAGTTAAAGATGTATCTGATCATTGCAAAAAAAACAGTCACAAAGCAAATGTTATTGCATTAAAAAAGCAAACTTCTTTAAATAACTTTTTAAAAACTTACACAACATTAGATAATCAAGTAATTAATGCTGAAGTCATGGTAACAAATTTTTTGGTTCAGCACAACATTTCTTTAGCCACCTCCGATCATCTTACATCTCTATTTAAAGAGGTTTTTCCAGACAGTAAAATAGCCAAGAGGTATGCAGCAAGTCGAACTAAAACAATGGCTATTATAAACGAATCATTTGCTCCGCATTGTCGAAATTACATTGTAGAACATTGTAAAGTTCATCCATATTCCTTAGGCACAGATGGATCGAATGACTTTGGCATTGATAAGATGAATCCTATATGTATCAAAATATTTGATGCTAACCGCTCAAAAACAATAACATGTCATTTCTTTGATATGTGCTTAACATCTGGAGTTGATTGTGCAAATGCTGCTGTTATCTTTTCTTCTATAGAAAAAAATTCGAAGTATATGAAATTCCATGGGAAAATTGCATAAGTTTAAGTGTTGATAATACAAACTCTATGATTGCATCAAGATTTTTAGAAAAAAATAATAATATCTTTATTGATGGCTGCCATTGTCATCTTGCACACTTAGCTGCTAGTAAAGCACATGATGTTTTTTGTGATTATATTGGATTAAATGTCTAAAATCTTATGATTGATTTGTACTATTGGTTTGATAAGAGTGCAAAACAAAAAAAGGCAAATTGAGAGAGTATTTTGAATTTTGTAATCAAGAATATCAAGGCATTCTAAAACATCTATCAGTTAGATGGCTATCTTTAGAGAAATGTATTTCAAGAGCTATTGTCAAGTATACAAGCCTGAAAGCTTATTTTTCAAGTGAAAGTTTTGCTGATGAAAGGTTTAAGCGTTTATATGACAAATTTCATAATCCAATTTTGAAACCAGCAACACTTTTTCTAACTTCAGCATTACCTTTGTTTTTACATTTCAATCTACTGTTGCAGCGAGAAGAGCCAACAATTCATTGTCTAAAATCAGCAATGGAAAGTCTAGGCAAAAAGCTGGCTAAGCGCATTATTCTACCAAACAAACTGAAAAACATTTCATCGGTTTTAGAAATAGACTTAGAAGATTCAAAAAATTATATTGATACGCAAGATATTTATCTTGGAGTTCTAACAAAACAAAAACTCAGGCAACTCTTTGAAACAGGAGATATTTCACAAAAACAAAAGAATTTTGATGATGCTGCTTACTATTTTTTTAAGTCGTCTCTTAAATATATTAAGCACAAATTTCCTCTTAACGACGATTTAATTGTTAATGCTGGTTGGGTGGATGTTTTAGACCGTGAAAACTCGAAGTGGGAGCAAGTTCAGTATTTTTATGACCGGTTCCCACACTTGATGAATGGTATCAAACCTGATGAATTGTATGAGGAGTTTAGCGATTATCAGATTTTAAAGAACAATGATTTTGATAATGTTTTTGAGGAAGCTAAGATACCTGAAAAGATTCTTGATGATATTGGAGGTGAACCTTTGTTTCACTACAGAATTGACATTTTATGGTACCATATTTCAAAAATGGTTATTCCCAACACATTAGTTAAACATTTTAAACTGCTACCAAAATTAGTTGAAATTGTTCTTAATATTCCCCACAGTAACGCTGAGTTAGAACGATTGTTTAGTATTGTAAAAAAAAAACAAATGTCTTGAGAGATCAGCATTACAGTTGGATGGGACATTATCAAGTATTTTAGCTATGAAAACAATGTTTCCTGAGGCTACTATACCGTGTTTTAAGTGGAAACCATCTGAACAGCTGTTAAAAACATCAAAAAAAGCAACAAAAATGTACAATGCTAAACATAATGAATAAATATTATTTATTTATTTATAAAATGTAACTTTTCATTCTATTTTAATTTTTCTTGTTCGAAAAAAAGCCCTTTTTTTTTAATTTTACGCTTCCCAAGGTTTTTGTGTAAATCTCAAGGTTTTTTTTAATGAATCTCAAGGTTTTAAAAAAAAAAGGTTGGAAGGTCTGATATATATATACGTATATACATATATATATATATGTATATACATATATATATATATACGTATATATAGATATATATAAATATATATATATATATATATATATACATATATATACATATATATATATATATATATCATATATATATATATATATATATATATATATATATATATATATATATATATATATATATATATATATATATATATATAAATATAGACATATACATTTTATGGAAGTCAAATTTTACAATTAAAAATAGTCACAATTCCATACATAAATTGACTAAATTAAACTTACTTGAATAGTTGTAACTATAAACTATCAATTTAAATCATATAATGTACTTTGTTCATAAGATGGAAACCAGTTAAAACCATATCATTTCTCTATCTTTGATCCACCAGATTTACTTAATAAACTTACACCTAAAATCAAATTATCATATGTCAAAAAAATTTAAACAGTATTATTAAAATCAGATATGACTAATAGTTATTATTAAGTTTTATTTATTCTTCACCATATAAAAAGTTAAATGCAAAGAGAAACACAATCATTCACTAACATAATTACTTTCATTCTTTTTTGGAGTCCTCTGTAGTTGTAAAATTAAATCCTTCGCCTACTTTTTTATCTAATAATAGATACTTATAAGTAAGCAAAACAAATATAAACAAAAATGTAAAAACTAAAACGTAGACCCAGTGCAAACAGATTACGATATATATCTAGGCAATCATAATACAATAAACAGATTCAAAATTTTACTTATCCCAAAATAAAAATAAGACTTATTAGATGTTTATTTGATATAGTACTTCACCGTTAATTATAGAACTTTATTTGATATAGTACTTCACCATTAATATAAAACTATAACAGTTTTTTTATTCATATAAAACAATTAAAATAGCAATGAGTACTGTAAAATTTAATGACCTCCAGTAACTTTAAATTTTTTAACTCTAAGCTTGTTCCATGAATAATCAATTGGAAAACTATTATAGGCAGCTTTCATTGCATGAACACCAGTTGACAAAAATAACCAACCATCTTCTACCCAACAACATAGAGCAACAGCCTCTGCTTCAATCTGTTTTTTAAATAAACAACTTCAGCCCAAGATTGTTAAGTCATTGTAATAGATCATCTAAAAAAAAACCATAATTTGTTTTATTTACATATATATATAAATATATATAATAGTAAATATATATATATTTATATATACATATATGTTTATATTATATATATATATATATATATATATATATATATATATATATATATATATATATATATATATATATATATATATATATATATATATATAGTATATATATATATATATATATATATATATATATATATATATATATATATATATATATATATATACATTTATAAACAAATATATATGTTTATATGTATATATATATGTATATATACATATATATATATATAATATATATATATATATACATATACACACATATATATACATATAATATATATATGTATATATATATATATATATATATATATATATATATATATATATATATATAATGTATGTATATATATATGTATATATACATATATATATATATACAAATATATATATATATATATATATATATATATATACATTTATAAACAAATATATATGTTTATATGTATATATATATATATATATATATATATATATATATATATATATATATATATATGTATATATTATATATACATATATATATATATATAAAAATACATATACACACACATATATATATATATATGTATATATATAAAATGTATGTATATATATGTATATATATATATATATATATATATATATGTATATATTTCTGATATATATATATATATATATATATATATATATATATATATATATATATATATATATATTCATAATTAAATGCATTAATACATAATATTAAAATAAATAAAAATGCATATCAAAGGTATGTGATAAATAATAAATGTTAGAATTATATATACAACACTAACTCTAAAATTAGGACTAGAAATATAAACATTATATATACATATATAAAATGTATATATTTCTTTTATATATATTCATAAATTTACCCAAATATATATGCATAAATACATATTATTAAAATAATTAAAAATGTATGATAAAAAATAAATGTTAGAATTAAATATACAACACCAACTCTATAATTAGGACTTAATACTTTTCCTATTAAAATTAGAAGTTTTTCAAAAAAATGGAAATAAAGTTTCATATCCAAACGTGTTTTTATATAAAAAAAACTTAATAATGCATACTTTCATTATTGGTCGAAGATTTTATACTGAATATTTGCTTGATAATTAGGGTAAGGTGTTTAAAGTTTTTCAAATAAATAAAAAAATTAGTCTGTGAACAGACTAAATTTAGTCTGACTTATTATGTTTTATTAATTTTGATATTACTTAAAACATCTGAATCTTATTAAAATTAAGTGCTATTTTGAACTTAGAAATAACATATTTAATACAACTTTGCAATTTATTAAAATGGTCATTTTCAAATAAATAAATCATCAACAAAAATAACCTGAATAAACCGAATATACTCTGAGATTTATGTATATTATATACAATTTGATGCAAAATCTAAAAGTTTTAAATTAGCCGCAATAAAAAGAAGTTATAAAACATAACTTTATCAAAATATTTTTTTTATACCATCTGCATGTATTCTATTAAGTTTTAGTTGCCTTTTCTTTACGGCAAATTATTTTTGTAATGGCTAGTTAATGAGACAATAATTTTCAATGTGTCACTTCCTCAACGTTGTCAAAACAACGTTTAATTAACGTTGGCAAAATAACACTTTTTCAACGTTTTTTAACTACCACATTTTCAACGTTGGTATATGTAACGTTGAATAAGCGTTGTTTCATAAATAGCTTAAATACGTTGAAAAAGCAGCTTATGTCTAACTTTGGTAAACCTTCAACTTTGCGACGTTTTTACAGTGATTATTTGCGTACTTTTATTCAACGTTGAATAAACGCGGTTTTTTGAGAAGATAATATAAGTTGATATTTATACGCTTATTCAACGTTGAAAATGTGACGTTTAAAAAGCGGTTTATTTTTAACGTTGATGAAGCATAGATTTTGAATCGTCTTTAAAATGGCTTTTTGCGTAAGTTGATTCCACGTTGAATAAACGTCTTATTTTGAGAAGCTAAATTACGTTACAATTTCAACGCTTATTCAACGTTTAAATTTACCGCAATTTAGTATACAATAACAAACATTGATTCAACGTTGAAAGCGCGTTGTTTTTGTGACTGTAACGCTTTTTCTACGCCGCGACCGGTTTTCAACGTTGATTCAACGCTGACATGTTTGCTGGGTAAAGTAAATTTGGAACTTTCAAATGATTCAGTAATATATTGTGTTATTTGGAGTATAGCGTGTTCAGTGGAGTTATTTTTTTTAAACCCATATTGATTTTTGTATAGGATATTATTTTGAGAAAGATGATTAAAAATTTAATTATTAAGAATTCTCTCTATAATCTTTGAGAAAACAGAGAGAACAGATATTGGACGGTAATTACTAACATTAAGTAAGTCTCCACCTTTAAATATTGGTGAAACTCTAGCTATTTTTAATTCATCAGGAAAAATTCCTTGTTGAATTGAACATTTAAATATTTTAAAAAGGATATTTTTTATGATATCATATGAATCAATGACAATGTTTCCATTGATATCATCAGGACCGACTGCTCTATTTAACTTTAGCATTTTAAAAGCTCTATCAAATTCATCAAAAGACAATTCAAAAGAATTTAGATAAGATATTAAAGGAAAACTACATCTGTTTATTGTTTTGTTTATGTTTGAAATTTTTTTTGCTAAATTTGGTCCAACTGAAGTAAAGAATTCATTCATTTTATTAGCTACCACTCCTGGATCATCAAATATTTTATTATCAATTTTAATAGCTTTAGGTAAAGAGCTAGCTTTCAATTTCTTATTGCCTGTAATTTATCTTAAAACTTGCCATGTTTGCTTTGAATTATCTTTATATTTTTCTAGTAAATTTATGTAGTATCTTTTTTTTAAATTTTTTCTTTGCATTTCAAATTTTTTAGCGTAATTCTTATAAATTGTTTTACTTTCTAATGTTCTCGTTTTTAAATACTTTATATACAACTTTTGCTTAACTTTAGAACTTTTTCTGAGATCTTTTGTAATCCATGGTGACGTGAAATATTTTTTTTTTTTTTAGTATTTTATGTTTAGGAAAATTAATATCATAAATTTCAAAAAATGTTTTTAAAAACGAATTATAAGCTAAATTAGCATCATTAGAATCATTAGAATGTTTCCAATAAAGTAAAGATAATTGTTCCTTAAAAGCAGAGCAATTCGCTTCCGTAAAAAAACGTTTGATGAAAGGTTTATTATGGTGTAGAATTTATTTGATGTTTGTGTTTATGGAGAAAAAAATGGGAAAGTGATCAGAGACGTCAATTTTAATAATACCTTTTTTTAAAGATAAGTTAAAAACGTCAGTTGTAATTATATTATCTAATATAGAGGCTGATGTTCATGATATTCTGGTAGGCTTATTTATTAACGGTATCGCTCCAATTTCGAAAATGTCATTGTAAAACTTTTTAATGTTAGTATTAGTGTGGTATTCAAAACAGTTTAAATTAAAATCACCAATTATGTAGTTTAATTTCTTTTCATGTGAACTTTTTTTAATTAATCATTATGTAAAAAGGCATTAAAATCCTCAATTACGCCATTTGGTGGGCGATAACAACAACTTAAAATTATATTTTTGGCATTTTTAGTTAAAATTTCAATACTTAAAACCTCTTTATCGCCATCAGAAATGCTTAAGTCTGGCCTGTTAATAAACCGCAAGTATTCATTCACGTAAAAAAGAATGCCACCACCTTGCTTTTTATTTTTACGCGCTAAAGAAATTAAATTAAAACCTGGAAGGTGGAGATTTGAGTTTTTAACATCATCAGAACTGCACCATGTCTCTGTAATGCATATTATGTTAAAAATATTAGAAGTTTCTTCTATATTACTATGAAAAGTATCAAAGTTTTTTTTTAAACTTCTTATATTAAAATGAACAACATTAAGAAAATCCCTATTAAGATAATCTTTCAATTCATTGTTATAAAAATAAGAGCAGTTTTGCAGAGCACTTGCTTCACTAAAATAATTTATGTCAGGACCGGATTCATTATCAAGTAAAAAATCATTAATTTGAAAAAAGTTAAATGAAATTGACTCAAAATTTAGTTGGTTTGAATCCATTTCAGAATTTAAATAATTTTATAACTATGAATTGAAAAAAAAAAAAAAATTTACTTAAAATCGCGTGTGAATAATTTGTTATAAGTAACCTTAGCATACTTTCCTTTACTTCGTAGCTCCTTTGCTTCTGCGAATAACTTTCTTCTTATTTCCATAGGACGTTCGCTAAAATCTTCATTTATAAACAAATTTTCATTCCAGAGTTTTGCCTTTACGAACTTATCCAAAATCGCGTTCTTGTCTTTATAGTTTAAAAATTTTACAACAATAGTTCTATTTATTCTTTTAACACCCATCACCTTTTTTCCAACTCTATGGGCTCTCTCAATTTCGATATTACCATTTAAACCCAATTTAGTTTTTAAAATTTCTCTTATTTTACTTTCAGTTTCTTGCCAGGTTTCAATTTCTTTTTCTTCTATACCATTAAATCTCAAATTATTTCTGCGACTCCTATCTTCAAGTTCAGCCAACTTATCTTTAATAACGTTATCATTTTCTATATTTATTTTTGTGTCGTTCAGTTGATATACTTTGTTTTTTTTGTTTTTTTTTGTTTTTTTGTTTTTTTAATACAGTCATTATTAGATATTTCAAAAACAAATAATATTTACATGTCTCCAGTTTATATAAATGTCCACCACAAATATTAACAATGCTGTTTTACGCATGCGCGTTTGACATTTTGACTCTGCGAGTTAAAATAATAAACTTAAAAATTCGTGGTTGATTATATAAAGTGCTGGCTACTAACTCATGCATTTAAAAAATATACGCAAGTCCGTCGCACCACAGGGCTACTAGGGACTTACTTGTCGTTGTCGTTGAAAATATATATTATTTGTTGAAAATATATATTAACATATATTAGTAGTACTATCTAGTTGTAAGGAAACTCGCAGAAGAATAAGAAAAGTCTTTTCATCGAGAACGTTTAAAATACAAAATAAACTAAAAATTTAAAGAGTAAATCTATAAAACACACATTAATTTTTGAGGTCTACTGTTCAGTAATATTTTACTATGTATAGTTACTAACAATTTTTATTATTTTTATTTTTTTAATTTATGTTTTATTTCTTTTTTATTTATTTATTTTTATATCTTAAATTGTTCTTTTATCTTTAATACATATCGATAAAATTGTTTTTTTTAATTATGAGATCTTTTAGTTTTTTCTTCAGGGCAATAAGATTATCCAATTTAGTAAGTTCTATATTTTGAGGTATTGTTTTGTTGTATAAATAGGGGCCACGGTATACAATTGAAAATCTCGAAAATTTTGTTTTTTTTATGTGCAGTGTAAATTTTCCGGTTCCTCGTGTGATATATCTGTTGGCGTTGGTTTAAAAAAAGTTATTAGTAAAATGAGTTGGGAAAAGTCCGAGCTTTTATTTGAGCATAAATAAAACATTTTGGTAGATGTTAATTTGATAGATATTTAAAGCATTCAAGTTTTTAAGTAAAGGATCGGTATGAGTGAATTTATTTTTATTATAAATCAATCATGATGCATGTTTTTGGTTTGTATATAGAGAACTTAATTTAGATTTATTTATACTTTCCCAGGCAATATTAGCATATGTTAGATAACTTTGTATATAAGAAAAGTAGAGAATTTTCAGATTCTCCTGGGAAAGTATAGTTATGACTTTGTAAAGTATGCCGATACTTTTTGATACTTTTTCATTTATTTTTATTGGAATGAAACAAGATGTATTTTGTTTTTTCTTGATTTAAAGATAATTTATTTACTTTAAACCAAATGTTTAGACTCTCAAGGTAATTGTTCGCAGATTCAAAGAGATTTTCAATTGGTGCTGATGAATAAAATAAATTTGTGTCATCAGCAAACATTATTGCATCGAGTTTTTTTAGTGATTGTGGAAGATCGTTAATGTAATTTAAAAATAAAAAAGGACCAAGAATGGAACCTTGGGGAACTCCTTAAATATTCTAATTTACTAAAAATTTTATTTTTAGTAAACTAGAATATTTATTATCGTTCGAAATAACACATTGTTGTCTGTTGCACAGATAACTTTTAAACCAATCTAGGCTAGTATTTTTTGTTCCGTATTTTTCCATTTTTTTGAGTAAGATATCATGATTAATTGTGTCAAATACTTTGGATAGGTCTATAAAAGTTCCTAATACAAATTGCTTTTTATTAAAAGAATCACTTATGCTATTAACTAAATCTAAAATTGCATGTTCTGTTGAGTGCTGTGCTTGAAAGCCGAGTTGTTTTTTATTTAAGAATTTGTTTTGAATTAGGTATTCATATAATCTATTGTAGATTATTTGTTCAAGTATTTTAGAAAAGGTTGGAAGTATTTAGATTGGTCTGTAACTGTTTATTAGAAATGTTTCACCGGTTTTAAAAATAGGTACAATTTTAACTACCTTTAATTTATCTGGTACAGTTCCAGTTGTAATTGATGATTTAAATATTTTGAAAATAGGTTTGCGTATCTTCGAAAAGACATTAACGACGATATTACTGCAAATGTCATCTATACCTGGAGACTTGTTTGCTTTAAGAGAGTTTATTGCATTTTCGAGTTCATCACTTTTTAGTTCTTTAAATATTAATTCGTTGTTGACACTAGTTAGATAAGTTTCAAATGAATTGTTTGGACAATTGACTTTTGAAGCTAGATTTGGGCCTATGTTGAAAAAAAAAACTATTATATTTTTCTGAAATTGCATTATTATTGTCATACTCTTTATTATCTATGACAATTTGAGCAGGTAAACTATTTATTTTGCAGGTTTTTATCCCAATTATTTCTTTCATGATATCCCAAGTTTTCTTAATATCACCATTTGTGTTTTTTATTTTATTTGAGTAATAGTTTTTCTTTGAACTTTTTTAATTTTTTCAAACAAGTTTTTATACTGTTTGTAAACATTTAGGTTTGCCTCATTTCTATTTTTTAAGTATTTAATATAAAGTTTTTGTGTTTTTTTTGAGGATTTTTTAATACCTTTAGTGATCCATGAACATTTTAAGTGTCTTTCTTTTATTAATTTTACTTTAATTGGGAAGTGCATATTATAGTTTTTTAGGCAATTTTTTTCAAAGTTATTATAAGCAGAGTTAGTGTGCCCAAGATTGCATTCATGGTATACCTTATCCCACTCTTCTGCCGACAGTGAGTCTTTAAATTGTTGAATAGCAAATTTGTTGATTTTTCTTTTATAAGTTTTAATTTTGCAACTATTATTAGATTTTATATCTTGTATTAAGGAGAAGAAAATAGGAAAATGATCAGATATATCTGCCTTTATTATTCCTGCCTTTAGAGAAGTATCAAAGAATGAATTAGTTAATATATTGTCTATTGCAGTAATTGAAGTTGGAGTTACTCGAGTTGGTTTGTTAATAATTGGAAGATGTAATGTTTGTTTATAAAAACTTTTTGATGAAATGTATTTTCAATGTATCTTTAGTTCTGATTTCAAAAATAAAACCAGATTTAAGCTAGCATCAATACTTTTTAAGGTATTCTTTTTATTATGTTAACCAACTGTAAAGCATCTTTTAAAAAGAAGTTTCACCTAATGACTACCAATATTATAATAAAGTTAAAAAGAAAGTCTGATGTTATCTCAAGCATTTGTCAAACTTATGGTATAAATGAATTTAAATTAAAAGATGATTGACGCTATCTTCTATAAATACTTTAATCTTCTCTTACCAAAGAATATATATAGCCTCCCATCAAGTCTGTGCCCCATTGATCCAAGTATCTTTTTTCTATGCTGCAATGCTTTGCTATAACCTATGACGATATTCTCTTTCATAATGTCTACATTTTTTCTAAAAATATTTAAGTTTGAGACAAGTAGTGCAACTTTAGAAACATACAACCTAAGCATGAAAACCATTATTTTAAAATCACCACAAACATTTGAACTCCTTGTAGTTTGTTTTATTAGAAGATTTTTTAACATTATTATAGTTTTCGTAATCTTTCACTGCTTGCTCACAGAATCCTTCATTACTTGCTCATTCACAGAATGAGCAAAGCAGTGAAGGATGTTAATTACCATTGTGAAGTATGCAATCAACCGTCATTTGCTAGTAAAATGTTTAAATCCCAAAGCAAAAAGGTGCCATTGTAAAAGCAAGTATTCTTTATATGGTAAAAGATTTCAAATATTTACAATGATAAGTTAGGTTTAAACCTCTGATAAATTATTTAGTTTATTCTGAGTTGAAAAGTTGGGTTTAAGACATCTCAGACTCAGACAAAAAAAACCTTTATCATTATTATTTTTTTTTTTGATTTTCATTTTGACTGAATGTGCAATGATTCTTCTTTCTGCAAAATATAGCTAATGGATTTAAATATCGTGATAAATCAATAGCAATAACTGACATGCATTTATTGATTAACAATGCTTCTATGAAGCCGAATCTTATTTCTTCTAATTTAATTTTATTATTAGTTAGTATTTCTGGTAAGCGTTTGTTTAGTACAAGAACGAGATTAATAGCAGATTGGTAAGATATCTGAGTCATTTTTTAATTTTAGTAATATTGATACAATTGGCTTTATTTCTTACCTATCAAATGAAAGCTGGAATTACGAATTTTCCTTTTTTTCTACATCTAAAAAGTATTGGAACATCATTTCAAATCATCTTCGTTGTAATGACCGTTTTATTGCAATAAAAATAATGTAAAAAACAAGATAAAACCTTTTTATCCAAACTATGTTTATAAAATGTAAATTTGTTAAGTATTTTTATGGAATATATGGTCCATCACTAGGACCAACTCATAAAAAGACGTATTCTAGATACGTGTCTAAATAACTCTCCTATAGAATCAACGGGTTCTTTTTTGTCTAAAATTCACTGCCCATACTTGGATCCTTAGTGGAGTTTTACAGTGTAATATTTTAGGTTTAACGTTATTCTAATATAGTCAAAGATTTATCCTCTATAATAAAATATCTTAAATATTTTCAAATGGTATAAGCTGACGATATCAAACTAAATAAAAGTGTTTTCAAACAGGTCGGAAAAACTGACATTTGCCCTTCTCCCTTTGAACCATGCCTTGTAATTAGATCACGGTTTGGATTGAGCAAAGTTCCATAGCTAGATTAAAGAATTGAAGCCATTTTTTTGTTTGTGTTATGTTCAGAGGTTAGAGTTACTATCTAAAATATAGTGTGAGAAAAACTATAAGATGGCTAAATATGTTCTTCCGGAAAAATAATAGTACTTCCAAGTGACATATGGATTGAATTTGAAACTTTAAAAAAAGTTCCTTTTGATCCAGACAACTATGATGATGTTGATATTTTTATTAGAGGTGAAATCTAAAGAAAAAAAGAAGAACAAATGCATGAAGCATTAAAAAACATCAAGACACAACGATTGATGTTCTAAAAAAATATTATACCAGTAATGATGGATATACAAAAAAAAAATAAAAGTTGTTAGCAAAGATACTGTTGAAGTTACTGATAAAGTGAGAAAATGGTACACCACAATAATTCACAATTTAAAATTAAGCAAAACTAGATTTAAAACAACTTAAAATGATATTTATAATGATGCCGTTTTTGGTAAATATTACTGAGGAAATCGTATGGTAGAAATACTAATTCAGCAAACAAACTGATCCAAGCACATGGCGGTTTTTGGTAGCGTTATTATGGATCCAACAAACGAGTATTATTTTAGACAAGCTCTGTAATAAAAGCTAAAAAAAAAAAAGGTTTCATAAAGACTAGGTATTAGTGCAAGTGTATGCAACAACAGGCTTACTTTCAGGCGTTCTTGGAGCGAGTCAGTGTGTAACTATCAGCGCACTGGTTGGAATAGCACATTGGTTGGAATAGCGCTAGCTTCATCAGACGCTGCATACGGGTTTATTTTAGCTTTTATAACTTATTTACATAAACGGTATACTTTAAGCGCAAAAAGGTTTATTACGTTGTATACATCAGCCGCAGAAGCAGTTTCTTCTTTTCAAGAACGAATCAAAGGCGCTTGCGGATGGTGAGCTTTAAGTTGAAGAATTTAAAGAGCTCGAAAAAATACCGACTAATTCTAAGGTTAATTGATTAAGAAATACAAAAAATAGAGCTAGCTGACGTAGTTGACAGCCGGTCAGAAACTTTTGCAAATATATTAAGATATATCACAATGTGACAAGCTTGAAAGTTTAACAAACACTCCAGCAGTCTTTTTCAGACTTAACTGGTTTTTTTATAGGCTGCTTAGACGCTTTTGCAGGCGCTGACCGAGGCATTGTTTTAACTATGGTAGCGGGTGGTTGCTTCATACTTTTTCTTATGAAAAATAATATGGCTGCAAGGGGTCCTACTCCAATAACGACATAAGTAACAATAATATCGTTAAAGTAACAAAAGAAGAATTTTTGCTGAACTTTTGAGCTAATTTTTCTTTCAGCTTCTTCTTCCATGTTTAAAACTTTTTCTTTTTTCTTAGATAGCTAAAAATTAAAGCTGTTTTTTTTTCTGTTTAGTCGTTGCTGTTTGCCTAGCAAGTATTCTTTTTTCAGATTTCATTTTAGACTGGGGCGCTCTTTCCATTTTTTTTTTCATAAGGTCCTCGTACATACCTAATTGAGCATTGCTAACCATTAAGTTAGCTCAGAACTACTTACTAGTTACTTGTGATTACTAATATTTTGCTCAGCAAATTGTTCAGCAAACTGCTTAGTAGATTTTTTAATAGTCCAAGATGAGCGAGACCCATAACAAATCTGTGATAAAATTTATCAGCTATAACGCATAGAGTTTGCTAGAGGAAAATAATAATTTAAAAGCTAGATTGATCCTTTATCAACAATATGCAGATGCAACTAAGCTGGTCTCGAAAGAACCAGGGGATTCCTTTATACCTTTGATCCAGAAGCAACAATTAGTGCTTCACGTGGCGGCCTGATATGGCGAGCTTAGCTAGTGGTGACCTCTGTAAATCTAGGTTATTTTCGCAAACATAGTCGTCAAAGATGATAATGCACCCGTCTCCCTCCATTACTTTGCTGATAAGTTCGATAAGCTTGCGACAAACTTGAATATAAAGCAAAAGAAAGCAATTCAAAAGATGCTACCACTTGAAAGAGAAATTTACGAAATTAAAGAGAGCTTGAACTTTCAAGAAGAAAGTATAACTACAAAAATGGAAAAAATTATAACAAATTTGGGGTATGATATAAATTACCTAGTGAAAAAACTGTGGACTTAGAGAACCGCTCACGCAGAAACAATTTAAGGATCGATGGTGTAAAGGAAAAAGAAGGTGAAAGCTGGGATAATTATAGAAACTCGGTAAAAGAAATAATTAAAAATAAATCTAACATATCTGACGAAATTGATATTAAAAGAGTCCATAGTATTGGAAATGCAATAAATGATAAGTTACCAAGAGCAATAATCCTCAAACTGCTGAATTTTAGATAAAATTAAAGTTCTTAACAACGCAAAGAAATTAAAAGAGTCTGAACTATATATAAACGAAGACTACGTGAAATAAACAATAGAACATCGAAAGAAACTATGTGAAGTAGTTAAACGACTTTGTAAAGCTGGTAAGTATGCCATTCTTAAATTTGATAAAACTTATTGCAGAGATTGTAATAAATAAACAGCTGTTTTAAGCGAGCGCATTTTCTAACAAGTTTTTAATTTCTAAATAATCATTACGGCAAATGAAACATTAGACCTTAAAACGCTGCGTTTGAATATCTTTGAAATTGCTAATAAATTTTTACCACACAATCATTATGACGACTTTAGCCTTTTAAACGAAAAATACTCCAATTCTGCATATTTTGATATACAAAATTATAAATTTGAACTTAAAATTTCTATAAATAACTTGACGGTAATACACATAAACATCAGAAGTTTACTTATTAATATAGACAAATTAAAAAACTTTCTTCTTGAATGCAAACATACTTTCATTATGATCTGCCTTACAGAGACTTGGTTCTCTGATGAATCAGCAGAAACAAACTCTGACCTCCAAATTCCAAACTATCAAGAATTTTCTAAAGAAAGATCAGCAAGCAAAAGAAGAGGAATTATGAATTATATACGGAATGACCTAAACATTAAGATAAGAAATGATTTTTCAAACTCTGATGGCAATAATGAGGTCCTCACAATGGAAGTTAATAACACTCAAAGAACTTTCTAGTTTCTAAGAGCTACAGACCACCTGATGGTGATACTTGTAAATTTTCGAATTATTTGAAACATATAATTACAAATAATAGAGAACAGAAATAGTTTTTAATGTACGACAAACGTGCGGTTACTAAAAATTTCTTTGACAACATGTTTCAACTTAATATCTTTTCCATTATCAACAAACCTACCAGGGTAACTTCCAAATCTATTACTGCTATTGACAATATATTAACAAACTCAATACAAGATCCTTTTCTAAAATCAGGAATAATAAAAACAGATATTTCAGATCACTTTTCAATATACTTCTCTTTGTCACAAAATTCCTCAAAAATTGATAATTCAAAAATCTTATGTTATAAAAGAATTATCGATGAAACGTCTACTCAAAAATTTAAGGACTTGCTATCGGCAACAAATTGGCTAAAGGTCTACCAAGAATGTAACCTAGGAAACACAAACTCTGCGTACATTAATTTATAAATTTATTTATCCTACAATATAATAAAAGTTTTTCAATTCAAGAAAAAGAAATAAAAGCAAAATATTTAAATTGTCCATGGATAACAAAAGAAATAAGAAAATCCTCAAAACAAAAACAAAAACTATACGTAAAATAATTAAAAAATAGAAGCGAAGCGAACCTATCCCTCAACAAGCAATACAAAATTTGCAACAAAAAAAAAAAAATGTATATTATTCTAATCAAATACAAAAATCTAATGGAGACTTAAAAAAGACAAGGGACATTATGAAGGAAATAATTCGTAAAAGTAAATCTAGTTTTAACAAAATGCCTTCTAAAGTAATAATAAATGAAAGTGAATCAAACAATAAGCGAGATATTTCCAATGAATTTAACAACTACTTTGCTAACATTGGTGCTGATCTTGCATAAAAAATTCAATGCCCAAATAATACATTTAAAAGTTACTTAACAGGCTCACACTGCTTTTTAAATTTCAATGAAATAAATCAGGACGAACTTTATATATCTATAAAATCACTTAAAATCAAGTCCCCTGGAATCGATGATATCTCTTGCAAAGTAGTGTCAGAGATTTTTTAGGAGATACGTAATCCAATTTACCAAGTATTTAGTTCATCAGTTACAACAGGTAATGTACCTGATAAACTAAAAATCTCTAAAATTATACCAGTCTATAAATCAGGTGAAGTCAATTCTTTAAACAATTATAGACCAATCTCAATCCTTTTGGTATTCTCAAAACTTCTAGAACGAATAATTTATAATAAATTAAATAAATGTTTAAAAAGTAACAAAATTATCAATAAAGGTCAATATGGTTTTCAAAAGCTACACTCCACTGACATGCAATCCTTGACCTCTCAAATAAGATAAGTAGATCATTTTAAAAAAAATTCACATTAGGGATCTTTATTGATTTGTCAAAGGCATTTGATACCGTCAACCATAAGATTTTACTAACAAAAATGAAAAACAATGGTATAAAAAATCAAGCTTTAAATTGGTTTTAAAATTACCTTAATAACAGACAAGAGTGTGTTATTATAGATGGAAAAAGCAACTCAAATTTACTAAAAACAAAATGTGGTGTACCCCAAGGTTCCATTCTTGCTCCTCTTTTGTTTCTTATTCATATAAGCGATCTTCCAAACGCCTCTAATATCTTTAAAACTATAATGTTTGCCGACGATACAAACTTATTTTACTCGTCAAAGACAATCGAAAACCTCTTTGAAAAAAAAAATGCTGAACTAAAAAAAGTTAATATATGGTTTAAATCAAATAAACTGTCACTCAATATAGAAAAAACTAAGTATATACTATTCCACTCTAACCAACAAATTAAAGAAATACCCCTGAACCTACCAACAATTAATAAAGAAAATATAACCATCAAAAGAGCTCTGAATGCAAAGTTTTTAGGAGTTCTAATTGATGAACACATCTCCTGGAAATCCTACATAAACTACATAAACACAAAAATATCAAAGAACATAGTTTTACTTTACAAGGCAAGATAATTTTTGTAACAAAAAAATATAAAACTTATCTGCTTTTCATTCATACATAGCTTTCTCATGTATCCCAATATAGATTAGGGCAGTACCCACAAATCTAAATTAGAACCACTTTACCTACATCAAAAACACGCTTCAAGACTAGTGTATATAAAAAAACAAATTTACTCATGCTAAACCCTTACTGGAACAAATGAACGCACTAAATATATTTCAAATAAATATTTTTCAAATAAATTATTTTTTTAAATATGCTTTTCATGTTTAAATATAGTCTGGTTCCAGAGCATTTTACAGCACACTTTTTTAAAAACAATATAAATAAATACAATACAAGAGCAACAGGCAACTTTAAGATACCTTTTGAAACAACAAGACTCTCAAAATTCTCAATTACATATTGTGGTCCCTATTTATTTAACAAATTAGTTTCCAAAAACAAATCACTATTTAAACTTAAACAACGAACACTCTCTGGAAATAAAGCTAAAAACTACAACGATCAAATTAAACAACTATAAGAAATTTTTTTAATTTTAGATAAATAAATAAATGTAACTTAACTTTTAATACAAATTGATAAAAAAAGTAATAATATTAATAATATTAATAACAAGGTATATATGTAACACATACATATGTAGTGAGGAGATACGTATATATATACATACATATACCTACATATACATATACCGGATGATATTCCAGTGGAGGCATGGAAATATTTGGGAGAGATAGCAGTGGAGTTTTTGACAGGGTTATTTAACAGAACCTTGGAAGGTCAGAAGATTCAAGAATAAGGGAGATGTTCAGAGCTGTAGTAATTACAGGGGAATAAAGTTGATCAGTCACAGCCTGATAATTTGGGAAAGAGTAGTGGAAGCTCGACTTAAAGGAAAAGTAGAAATCTGTGAGCAGCAGTATGGTTTCATGCCAGCTAAGTGCACCACAGATGTTATGTTTGCTCTGAGAGTGTTAATGGAGAAGTATATGGAAGGATAGAAGGAGCTACATTGTGTGTTTGTGGACTTATAGAAAGCTTATGATAGAGTTCCGAGACAAAAGCTGTGGTATTGTATGAGGGTGGTGCAGGATATGTATGAGAACAGTGTGATAGCAGTGAGATGTGCAGTAGAAATGACAGACAGGTTTAAAGTGGAGGTAGGACTACATCAGGGAGCAGAAGTAAAACAGAGTACATGTGTGTGAATGAGAGGGCCGACGGTGGACAGGTCCAGTTACAAGGAGTTGATTTGGTGAAGGTCGACAAGTTTACCTACTTAGGGTCGAGGGTACAGAGTAATAGAGGAAGTGAAAGAGAGGTAAAGAAGAGAGTGCAGGCAGGGTGGTGAGGATGGCACAAAGTGTCTGGTGTGATCTGTGATAGAAGGCTGTCGGCTAGAATTCTCTGAGTTTTTTTGTTAACTTAATTTAGTTCCTATTTGGAGCAGTGAAAGTTATATAATACGATTTTAAAAAATTTCGAAAAATGTTAGTGGTTGGAGTAAATCCGACATCCCCTCTTAAAATAAGTCCAGAGCAAACAACTATTACTGTACCTGTATCTTACCATTAAGTCGTAATTCGGGCCGGGACCATCACAGCCGCTGTTAATTTTGAAAAGTTCAAGGTCGCAAAACGGAATGAACTCAATTTCGAAATGCGTGATATTAACAAGTTCCTTGTCTATCTGGTTTTTGGAAAAGTTTTCAAACAAAAGCTCGTGTGTTATGAGTGAATTCCTGTAACTATGATAAAAATTAATTGAATAAATAAAAATATTATGTATAAAGATAATTGCAGGTATGGGTATCATTTTGTTTGGGACAGTAGCGAACGCAGTGTCATTTGTGGAAGCTCAAGCAATTTTTGCGACAGGATCACTGAATGAAATTAAACGCCATAACAAAAAATAATCGACTATGAACAGGTTATTCGTTTGTATCAAAAGGCTTACAGAGCTAAAAATCTTCAAATAGATGAAGATTTGCTTAACATAGGTCCGAACCCAAACTCAAAGACTTTAATTACCCAGGGAAGAACAAAAAAAAAAAAGTGCGTGTTTGTTGCAATGGCTGCTATTTTTGAAGGCTAATCCGCAAATTCCTAAAGATGATGCTACATGGGCGTAATCATGACAAAGAGTAACAGTTTCAGGACCGTCGTAATTAAAAAACGGTTCGGGGAGTGGGGATACCAAATCAAGATCAGCGTTCACGTCAAGAGCAGTTTAATATTCATTAATAACAGCGTAATACAGCAATTCTGAGCTGAATTAATCAGTCCTAAGCGGGTATTTACTGATGCTTGCCGCGCATGATAAGTTATGTTAAATGGTTGTTGAAGCAATTCTTTTCTATAAATTCGTTTTCTACCAAACTTAAAAATCTGATATTTATTACTGCTACTGCCATTACTTATTTTTTTATAGTGGAATGTTTTTTCCTCTTCTGGTATACATATCATCTTCAGATCTTTAATTGAACGTTTGTAGTATTTTTCATAATAAAAATGGTTCTAATTTTTGGTAGAGAAAACAGTATCTTAACCCTTAGTCTTCAAGAGTACATCATTAAGTTGACTTGTTGAAAAGGAAATATTCAAACTGTTAAAATGATGCTCAATAAAGATCTTCTCATGTGAGACAAAAGCTTTCTTATCAAAGCAATAAGATATCAACATCTCGACATTGTTAAGTATTTATTGAAAAAATGTTCGTTTAGTAGAAACTTAATACTAGATGCAAGTTGATACTTTCGGGAGAGCTGTATATGTTAATAGTTTTGAAATAGTAAAATTTCTCATCATTGAAAAATGCAAGTGAGATTATACATCGCCTTGGCTGTGAGAAAAAAAAACAAAAAAAACAAAGAGCAATTGTCTCTTAATTTCATAGCGTTGACCACCCATGGGACCAATAAACCTGCCTATTAGTAAAGGATGACTCCATGTTAACATAAAAAAAATAGGTTGATGAGTGTGGTTCTCAGGTTTACAACTGTATCTCTAAAGCAGTTCATCAAGGTGACTTTTTATCGTTAAGATTTCTTACATAGTTATCAAACTCAGCTCAATTAGCATCGATGAGTTCACTAAGATCCTTGTTTTTTATTTTTTTTCAGGTGTACTTCCATTTTGTTTGTATACTATAATACAGTTTCATCTAATTGAAAATTTTTAGTATTACACATATGCATAATGGATAAAAAGCTTTCAAAAAATTTACTATAGCCTTTAAGAATATTGATGAGTGCTTGCTGTTATTAAAAAGCAGCTGCAAAAGTTTCTGAAAAAGACCTAAATGGCTTAAAAAACAAGCAATATGGCAAGTTTATCTCCACCCACCTATTTAGATACCAAGAGTAAAAATTAATGAAAGTAAATCTAATAAGGTTTACCAAGCTGATTTACTCTATATGCCTCATAGTAATTTCAGCAGATTTGCTTATAAATACGCTTTAATGGTTGTTGATGTGGCTGGTCGCCATGAAGATGCTGAACCTCTCACTAAAAAAACCTCTCCCACAGTTTCAAAAGCCCTTGCTCAAATATATAAAATAGGTCCTCTTACCTGGCCTAACTTGATTCATGTTGATGCTAAAAGTGAGTATAAGGGAAAAGTTACAAAACTTCTTGAAGTCTAAATCCTGCGTGCTGCTGCTAAAAATCATTGGGAATAATCAATTGTTGAAAGGTACAATTGCAAACTTGCTGAAAAATTGCTTTCCCTGCTGTAGTTAAATCAATTAATTAAAGTGTGACTTGTTTGTTACTTGAAAAACTAATTGATGCTATCAAAGTTGGAACAAACAACTTTACCTCTATAAATGCGTATTGAAATAGGTTTAAAATAAATTTTAAGACAAGAGGACAAAGAAGAGCTACTGACCAATCTGGTCTTTAATTTAATCCTTTCTATTGATTAATGTTCGACAAAAGGGGAAACCTGCATTTTGTCACATTGTTATTGGGCCAAATAGACAATTTGTTTGTGAAGACCTGTAATTGATACCACATGATACTAAACTACTTCCTAAGCAGATTCTTGGTAAGTAACTTTATGACTATATGCTAGAGTGTTGGTATCATCTTGAGTAATCCATTTTTTCGTGTAAAGAGGACTAATTCTTTTTTTCACTTGATCTAAAACTTTTTTATTGCGTCTTGCTATTAATTTTAACCTGAGTATATTTCATATCTATCTGATTTTTAAGACACTTTTTTGTACAATTTGTGTTTGAGATCTTTTTTAACGATAGTTCTGCAAACTTCCTTGGCCTCCTTTACATTATTTTCGCTAGCTTCGAGTATACTGTACATTTTAGGTCATAAGTGAACAAATTCCGAAATCCTGAGTCCTTTCTTTCATCTTTTATCTTGCCTACAACCATATAATTAGTCTTATTGAAACACGGGTGATCCTCGGGATATTTGTATGTTTTTAAAAATCTTAAAAAAATTAGAATTTTCTTTCATGTGTTTGTTAATATCTTCAATCTCCACCTTATACAAGAAGCTTTTAGTATCCTGACCAATATAAATAGGTCTATTTAGCTTTAACTTGGCTTTGGTGTTGTGGATAGCTGCAAGGTCACCATCAAATATTTTATGACTAAGATAGACAGGGTCTGCAATAATTTTCTAAAAATCGGTCTTCGTTTCCGCGAACACGATCAACACGTATTCGTTTACAAATTTTTCACAGATTTTGCCGTACACAGCGTTATTCATAACTTTAAAGAAATTCTTTTTAAAATCAAACTTTGACTTTATTCATAAGTTTGTTTTTAACTCAATGTATGATTCCAGTCATTGTTCTTGCCTAAATTTGATAGCTCTGTGAATTTTAATACTTTTTATCTTAAGTAATAATAAAACTTTAGATTTCTATAAGGTGCGATATACTATTCCTTATTTCGTAGGTTGGGTACAAGTTTTTTACAATCTGTAAATTTCATATCGATTTTCTCAACAAAATTTTTCTGGTGTTCGCTCAATTCTTCTTCTTTAATAACCATGAGCTAAAGGGTATTCATAGTGAATGTCATGTAGTTCCTTAGGATACTCAATGTCAGCCGCTACTATAAACCCTTCTTCATTATCATACAATGTTCCAAGGACTTCTTCAATTGTTGGTGGATACCACTGAAATCCTCCGAATTAAAAGTTCGGAGGATTTCAGCCTAGCCATAAAAGTTGCTTGTATGTTGATACATTATATACTTATTAGATTCAGTGCTGTTATAGTTAAGACGCTCTGGATTATATATCTCAGCAAAGCGTTTGCTCACAATTGAGATATCAGTAAGAAGTGTCAACATCAGCAAGAAGTTCCAAATCTAACTTTTTTCTTTTTCAGCATATCCCACAAAATTTCTGGAGCACTAAACTAGTAAGCTAGGTCAAGACCGCAATGAACCATTGAAGTTACCCTAAACTTTTCAAAAACATTTGCTAAAAATTTCTTATCAGTCTTAAGATAAATATCGTAATTATCACCAACGGTTTTTCAATCAAACGTCTCCCAATCATTTAGCGCATACTGATAGTCTTTAACCTAAATTCCACTCCTTGATATCTTTGAGTAGTAAGCTTTTTAATGTGGTAAGCATGTTTCATTAAATCTATCAAAGCTGTCGATGTATCCGTATGGATACGTCGGATACTATCACACTTAGCACCTTTACCCTTCAATAGTAATAGCTCGTTATATGCTAAGCCTTTTTTAGTTATAACCAAATCTTTCAATTTAAGGCTCTCTGCTAATTTATCAAAAGATGAACTCATAAACTGAAAGCTATCAATAAATTGCAATTGGCATAGTGAAAATATCATATACTTTTCCATTGTATTTGGTATGCAACTAATTTTTTCATCTCCTTTTGTTTTACCATAAGCCTGCATAATGAAATGAGAATCGTATCCGCGTAAGCTGTAAAATGCGACTGGAACTTTTTATTTAGCAAGTTTAATACACAGCTTCAGGTTGCATTTTTTGTAAGCAGCACCTCGAAACTTTGCAGTGATGTGACAATTATTGGGGCATTTATCTTTATCAAGATATTCACCGCAGATGTGGCAAACTGTTGCTTCTGCACAGGGCCGCTGAGAGGGAGGGGGCCAAAGAGACAGTTTGTCCCGGGCGGCAGATGTCGATGGGGTGCCAGATGCCGAAGTAAAATAAAAATAGTTTTTTTAATCTTAAAATGCCATAATTGAAATGTATATATTACTCGCGTTATATCATTATTTTTAGTTCCTCAAAAAAATTTTAAAATACAAACTCATCATTGATTTTGTACTCCATACGCTATTAAATTAGAGATGCCCCTTGGGATTTTGCATTCATCAGACTAAAGTACAAAAAACGTAAACGTTGATAATTAGCAATAACAAACTGTGAATACAATTTAGAAATAATTCTATTCAGAATTTAGAAAGTAATAGTAAATATTTTGAACTCTTTACGATCAACTTATTTATGGTAATTCATGTTTAAGATTTATATTTAACTATTAAAATATTGATTTATGACATTAGCTTTTTGAGTTGAGTTTATAATTTTTTGATGAGCTGGCGTAGTTGACTATGCTATTATTTTATTGATGCGTACGATTATTTACAGTAACTGTTAATAATGAATCGTAAAAAACTTTCTGGTGCCCAAATTAGGGCATTGGATTCCAAAAGGGCAAAAGAATGTGAAATATATATATATATATATATATATATATATATATATATATATATATATATATATATATATATATATATATATATATATATATATATATATATATATAGTATATATATATATATATATATATATATATATATATATATATATATATATATATATATATTATTTTCGAAGCAATTTACGAATAATAATTAATCATTTTTGAAGTCGGCCGAATTAAATAAACCAGAATAAACAATAGAATTATCGTATTATGATAGTGATGATTGCGTTGAGGATGTCCTTGATCTACATTCTTTTGATTCAGTGGAAAATGAAACAGACAACAGTTTTAATGATGAATTGAAACCCGAAGAAAATAAAGGTTTTTACACAAACAATAATTCAAAGTAGTTAAATTACTAATTAAATATTAAGTCTTAATTCATTCTTTTTAATTCAGGCGTTGAAAATGACCCAGCACTCTGGCCATCGATTCTTGAGCAAAAAGAAAAAGAAGAAATAATCAAAAAAGGTCCGTCAACTTTACCTGATGATTTCCCACGTGATGCTTCTAATAACAGGGCCTTCCCAAAAGAAGTTTTTTTCATTGCATTGCCTAATGGAGAAAAATTTCAAAGAGATTATTTGATATGGAGCCCATCGTCTAACTCTCTTCTTTGTTTCCCGTGTTCTTTATTTGGATGTGAAAATTCCGGATCCAATGAGGATCGATCTCTTCTTCTTCGCTGGAATGGAGGAATAAGAAATGACTGGAGAAAATTGAGTGATCGAATCAAAAGTCATCATAGCAACCCAGTTCATCAAAGTCATTATCTCAATTGGAAGACTTTGTACTCAGCTCTTGTCAATCAGCACGGAATTGACTCAGAGTTCCAAAAGGCACAAGGAAAGGAAGCAGCCAGATGGCGTGAAAAAAAATTCGTTGCATTTTAGATGCAACTTTATTTTTAGCATCTCAAAACTTATCATTTAGAGGTAAATATTCTAGGCCAGAACTCTAAATAATTAAGAATAAGTTCTTTATTATTACAGAACATCTATGATATACATTTAACTAACGTAGACATTATTGTTTTAGGGCAATATTCGTCGATGAAGAAGAACGAGAAAGGGAACTTTTTAAGTTGCCATGAACTTATTTCTCATCACAACGAAACATTAAAGAATCATCTTGAAACAGTTGCTCGTCATCAAAATAAGGGAACCAGAATGCAAGCTCACTATCTCTCCTGGCAATCACAAAACAAATTCATCAGTGAATGCGCTACATTAGTTCAAGAAGAAATTGTGAAAGAAGTAAAAGATGCCGTTATGTTACGATAATTACCGTTGGGACCCCAGATGTATCTCACACCGAACAAATCACGTTTATTCTTCGATTTGTGCGATTCAACTTGGGTAAGATGATTTGGGAAATTAAAGAACGATTTCTCTGCGTTGAAGATATGGAGAAAAAGAAAGGTGCAGATATTGCTTATTTAATTTGCAATGTTTTGGCGAAAGTGAATTTACAAAAATTAAGAGACTAAGAATATGACAACTGTTCTAATATGGCTGGAATCTATAATGGAGCCCAAGCTCATATACTGGAAAAAATCCGTTAGCTTTATACATTCCTTGCGGTGCGCATAGTTTAAATTTAGCTGGAGTTCATGCGCTGAGATCAAAACGTTTTTTGACAATATCCAAGCCCTTTACATGTTCTTTAGTTGCAGCCCAGCAAGATGGAAAATTCTTCTTGAAAAAACTGCTTTATCACTTCACAAGCTCTCAGATACTAGATGGTCATCCCACATTGCAGCTGTAAAACCTTTAGTGAAAAACCCATGAGAAATGATTGCTGCTTTGGATAGAACCGTTAATCAACTTGAACTAACTCCGGACATACTAAATCAAGCGAAATCGTTGGGAAAGTATTTTAAATCATTTGAATCAGTAGTTCTTCTAACCATTTGGTATAAGACACTGCAAAATATTGATGGTGTTAGTCGATGTCTCCAGTCGGAGTTAATCACTATTGAAGAAGAAGTCATCCTCATTCAACAACTTCAAGATGACCTAGGTCGCATTCGTTCGTCGTGGAATTGCATTTTGACTGAAGCAAAGCTAGTGGCTGGAAACCTAGGCTTTGATACAGAATTTATTGTGAAAAGCACAAGAAGAGTGAAAAAATTCCACGAGGAACCATCAAATACAGCCAACTACCTCGACGATACAGAAAAGAATTTTGAAGTAGATATTTTCAACGTGGCATTGGACCACATATTTCTACAAATTCAATCAAGGTTTAATGTGGTGAAAAAGGTTTCTTCTCAGTTTTCTTTTAATTGGCTTTAGTCTGAAGACTCTTCTTCACTAGATGGCAAAGCTCGTCAACTTGCGAAATTCTATTCAAAATGACGTTAAAGAAGATGATCTTGTTGAGGAAATTTGTCACTTTGACCGGTTGAAAGCATCTTCCTTGTTCAATAGAGGCAACTCTCTCAATCTTTTAAATTAAATATATTCCAAAGGCTTACAACCAATTTTCCCGTCGGTATGCATACTTTTGCGCATCTTTCACACAATGCCAATATCTGTTGCAGAGGATGAAAGATCTTTTAGTAAACTTAAGATTATAAAAAACCACTTCAGAGCCACCATGTGACAAGAGCAACTTTCAAATCTTATGATGCTGTCTATTAAAAATGATCTCGCGAAATCATTGTCATTTGATGAAGTAATTTATAATTTTGCCTCGAAAAAAGCTCGAAAATTTTATTTAAATTAGGAATTGTTTATGCTGTGGTTAGGTAGCAAAAAATGAAATAAAGTAGCTATAAAGGCATAATGTATTTGTTTGCTTCTATGCTAAGTATATATATGAAGCGAAATCCATAAGGACGCCAAAAAAGGTTTTACCCCGAGCGGCTTGAAGGCTCGGCGGCCCTGCTTCCGCATATGAGGTTTTGACATCATCAGTCAAAGCTATTTTTTCTTGTTTTTTTAAATTTATTGTTAATCCTTTTCAACTCAGTTTGAAGACTTGTCAGGAAGTGCTACACTGCATTTTCACTGCGATATAGACTTGACGCTTTGGTAAAAGCATCGCCTCGGACATTAATGTAATAATAACTGCAAGGCGTTTGCTTTGCAATCAATTGAGTTGAGCTTTTAGTTAGATCGTCTTCTTCGATTGTTTGTGGTCTTTTTACTGGAATATTAGGATACTCAAATCTGCGTAGATAATGTAGGGCGCTTGCATTTGCTTGAAATAGTTTATAAATTTTTAGATGCCATCTTTTCCTTTTTTAAGCATTACAGTACCCTGAGCTTTTTCTCCGATTCCGAGACAATCCTTTTAATGAGATTCCAATAAATCAGCGCTCCTGAATATGTAAAGACATTTGCAACAGGATTCTTTACTGTTTTTTTCTTACTATTATAGTGCATTACTGTGCACCAGCTAAATTTCTAATCCACACATTGTGAGATATTTCTGAACCATCTTGAATAAATAATAAGTCACATCAAAACCTTTTCGATTGCTTATATAAATAGGGTATAACCCTTTTTCCCACTCAAAGGCATTAACTGATGATTTTAAATTTTAACGCTCGAATTTTCCAATGTTGGTAAATTTAACTGTAAATTCGATGTCGTCAAATTTTAGCTCGCCAAGATGTTGGCTGTACTTAGTTGTATAATCCACATAGTTTTTAAAATTAATCAACTGGATGCGTTGCGGTAAGAACCAAATAATCAACTGGATACATTACGCCCATTCAAAACATCAATAATCAATATTTTTTACATTTATAGCACATTGTTTTGGTATGCAGTCAAGCGTTTTAATATAACTGTTTCCTCGGAAAAGATTATGTTTAGTAAATCCGAGGTGTAATGATTCACTACGTTTAAGCCGCCAACTAGACCCTTGATTAACAAACTTTTCAATTATTTCATTAATTTTTGCTGGAGTTTTTCAAGAATTTGATTAATATCATTTTTATTAAGGATAGTTGCCACATCAAAGCAAAGATAAACAGTCTGCTTTATAGTTTTAGTACATTCACCCTTATCATAAACATTTTTAACCCAAAATGTTATTTTTTCCATTTCGGCTTCAAGATTCAGAGTAATTTTTTTTTATTTTTTAATTTTTTTCTATTCATGTTTTTGTTTTTTTTTGGTGATATTTTGTTAAGAAACTTAATTGCGTCAGACTCGAGTCTATGACCATGTGGACCATTCGCTTTATAGTTTGCGAGCTAATCGGTTTCTTTGTGAATCTCAAAATTTGGTAAATCGTCTTCATTATCTTCATTGTCTGACTTTTCAAAAAATTTAATTAAAAAATCCCAAAACTCTTTGTTAGTGGGTTTTCGTTTCAATTTTGGTAGTTCTTCAATTTTAGGAGTCTAGGATAGGGTATTGGCTTCTGAGGTCTAAGAAGAAATATGGGCTTTTTAAGTCTAGGAGGAGGTAATGGTTTTTGAGGTCTAGGAACGGGCATTGGTGACAATGCAGATGATGGTATAAAGAAATTTTTTATGTTAAATTAACCTTTTATAGGTGTAGGTAGTTTTTTTGATTTCCTTTGCACAAACTGTATTGGTACTGGTTAAGGCTCAACGTGCTCAACTGATTCACTTATATATTCCTTTACAGCTAGTTTATATTCCTCAAACGTATTAACTTTTTTTCCTTAGTAAATCTTTAGGATCTGAAAGTGCTATCTTTATTGCGTCTCCCATTTCCTTCTAAAAGTTTCCTTTTCCCCTGGCGTCTTGCCTACTTTTTTACATCTACTCAAAACCAGGTGGTTATTTGCATATATCCGCGTTGTTTTTTTCTATTAATACAAATATTTTTGATATTTTTGTTTTACTATTGATATACGAACTTTTGTAATGAAATGAAATTTAAAATAAGTCTTAAACTCGCTTTTCATATGTAAGAAGTTAAGATAATCACATCAGTATTAGTAAAATTATAAAAAAATTTAAAAACAAGATCTAGAGTATTAATTCTATGGGTCCATATAACAATGCATGAGTGAACAAATTAGTGCACTCAGATATTGGTAATTAATGTTAGAAAACGATTATGGCATTTTTGTGATGGCAAAACATAGTTTAACTAATTAGTTTTAGATAGGTTGAAGTTTCTAGCTATACAATGTTAAGTAACAAAATGACGCAACTTATAGAAAATCAATAGCATAGATTCAATATAGATAAAATTATCAAGAGAATAGAAATGTGGGAGAAAACGAGCAGTTAAAGTAAAATTAAATAAATAATGATAATGTCAGTATCCGTGTAAGTTTGATTAGTAAGAACTTGTGCAGATATAATGTCATTTCTACTGTGCATATTCACCCTGCCGCCAATTTTTTTTTTTTTTTTTTTTTACAAGTTATTAACAATTATGATCTATCGATATTAAACTGTTTTTGAAAAACAATAAATGATCTATGCACAAAAAAAAAGACATATTGATTGAATGACCTTAATTATTTTGACAAAACAATTAAATGCATCTTTTACAAAAATAGTCTTACAATAAATAGGTACAATTTGTTTTAATTTCAATTGATCATTCAAGAGTAATGAAGAAAAAGATAAATATTTATTAAACAACAGAATTTATGATTTATATACTACATAATAATAAAATATATTACCATTGAATTAAACTTTTTTGTATATTTAATTAGCGACAGTTTCAATTTCGTACCAAAACTAACCATTTATTAAAAAATAAAAAAATAACGTAAACCAAAAATTAGCATCGGAAACTCCACAATCTCTACCTTGAAAATAGTGGGTCCGCTAAAATACTATCCAGTTTTCTCGAATTCGGATCAATTAAAGGAATTTGGATTAATAAACGATGACTTTAAAAGATAAAAAACCTGTATGTATTAAATGCTTTTGTACGATTGTGTTTGATAATTTGGGTGTTTATGAAACAAACTTAATATGGCAAAACATTCATATTCTCCGCAAGTATGGCAAATGTATAAAATTCAACATTGGGAATAAGAGCAAATAGCTTCATTATAAAAAAAGTATCTGAAAATTGTTTAAAACTACTAAATATGTTATTGAAAAATATTTTATCAAAAATGTTTTCAATTAAATGTTACATTTAGCATTATTTACAGTTTAATAAAAAGAAATAGAAATCTTTTATATATGAATTAAAAAATAGATACGATTTGGAGTTTCACTTGATATAGGGCAAGCAGGGTTGCAAAACATATCGCAAATTAAATGAAAAAATGCTGAAAAAAGTAAAACATTTATGCCAAAAAAATGTACACTTCTATGTCAAAATTAATATTCCTACTCCAGAAATCTTTATTTATATGTTACTATACTATTATACTATTGAAATCATATAAATACACAGACACAATAGCATTTTAAGGACTGAGTTGTGGAATTTTTTGATAAAAAAATGTTTAAACATGGTAAAGTCATTAACTCCTTATTAAAATTAAGTAAAAAAACAAGATTAAAGTCTTGCGAAATAATAATTCCAAAGAGTTAGGAGAAGTTTTTTGAAAAACATTATTTATTATTTTTAATAGTTTGTAGTAACTATTTTTCTTTTTATGTATTATTTATTAAATCTTTATGTATATGTATATATTTAAATCTTTGAATATTAAAATCTGCCAAATAGTTATTGCGAAACATCTTCGAAATCATTTTAGTAATTTACTCTTTTAAAAATATCTTAAGTTTATTTTATTATTATTTATATATTTTTTTAACGAATTCTTATACCTTTTTGACATAGTTTTATTATATTTAGGGGTTTTATAAAAAGATTTATGTGGTATTGCGTCATCTATATCTTTTATGAGTCTTGGTCTGCTTTATTTGAAATGTTTTATTTATTGATATTTAAAATGTAAATCGGTAAGTTATTTCATTTATAAACAGAAATATAAAATAAAAACATATAATAAAATAAAACCGAGGGTTAATGAAAAACATTTGTAATAGAATTTAAAAACGACTTTTATGTACAAGGGCAACTAGTTTCCGGTGTTGGGCAGTGCGAAAGTAAAAAAGGGTATTTTTATGGGTCTGCAAAATAGAAAGATCTTTTATGTGTAATGTTGAAAAAGATTCATGGGTGGTTTTTAACTCAGTTGTACCCGAATTTCTTGAAAATAATAAATCTACTATGTGAATTAGGTGTATGACTAAAAATTTAAAGAATCTTTAATTCCCAATGTCACCATGAGTGGAGAAATTATATTTGTAAACAGAAAATATAAGTTTTTTATGTTAATTGTTGAAATAGGCATACAAAAATGGCCAAAAAATGGTCTTGCTTCAGACAAGAATAAGAAAGTTGCCGTGAAAAGTTGCCATAAGAGCAGCAGTGGCACAATGGTAGTGTACTTGTCTCAGAAACAAAGGATTCGTGGTTCAAACTCCACCTTTGGGCAAGTTTTGCGATATCGGTTAGGAAAGAGACGTGACCTTCCTATTAAATATTCATCCGCGGTGCTCTGTGATAAGACTTAGGACTACTTGGGGCACCTAAATAAAATTAAAAAAAAAAGTTTGGGAAATAAATTTAGTGAGGTTTGAAAAAGCTAAGACTTCAAGAAGGTTTCCTACTGTTGATAAAAGTATTGGTAAAATGAATGAAATGCCAAAAGAACAGCATATCATTGATCGATTTAAAATATTGTTATCAAATTTGAAAAGCGGAAAGGAGAGAGTTGTAATTTTGGCTAAAGAAACTGAACTACTATGGGGAGAGCTAAATATTCCAATTATACAAGGGAAATCGGCAGCTGAAAGAAAAATAAAAAGTGTATTGAAAAAACTCAACAAAGATAGTCGAAATTCTGGAACTCAAAATTTTACTAATTGTTTAACATAACTGATGAGAAAGGTGAATGGTTGTTTCAGGAAAATAAAGAATTTTATGGTCTGCAAATGTCAACAAATAGAAGAGCTGGATATTGTACCACAATTAAAGATACTGAAGGTATTCATCCAAGAAAGCTAGTGTTGATAAACAAAAGATCCATCAATAAAGACTAGCTAGTGAAGGAGAAGACAGCTAGTGAAGGAGATCATTTAGAAACTGAAGAGCAGTGTTCCAGAAGCGATACTAAAGCTGAAGATGTTGAAAGTTCGTTATCATCACCTAAAAGACAAAAAACAAATTTGGCTGTAAATTTAATGTCTAAAAAAGTGTCATGAAAGAAGAAGAAAAGTTGAAAGCAAACTATATGGAGAACTTAAAAAATGGAAAGTGGTTTTTGCACTACGTTGGAAAGTACATTAAAAATATATAACATTAAGTAGTTGTTTTGAAGAATGAAAAGAGAGAGAGTAGACTTGCTGTTCTCGAGCTGATGAATGGAAAAGATGAAACAATATTTAATGGGATAAAGCTTGTGCTGGATAAATATGAGCTGTGGCCTGTCATAAAAATAATTAAATTTGACACATCATCTGCAAATACAGGAATAAGAATTAGTGTAGTAAAACTGTTACAGAAACATTTCAAAACCATAGAACTAGATAAGTCTGCTTTTATTAGATGCCAACACCATCTTCTAGATACGCTTTTGAAACATTTCATAAATGATCTTTTGAAGAATCAACAACATTACAAAATCTTCATTACCCTTTTTGTGACAAGATTACTGCAAGAGTAAGAGAACCTGAGGTTATTATTTCAGAATACTAAAAATCCTTTCATAAAAGTGTATTGGACATGCTGGCAAGATGACACACACTTCCTGCATCACTTAATAACTTATTATAGAAAGTTTAAAAGCAAAGATACATTTCCAAAAGTGAATTTCAAATCACTTCCTGATATAAGTAACGCAAGATGGAACTCAAAATGGAACGCAAGATGGAACTCAAGAGAAATTTTTGCTCTACTTTCTTACATTTCAAGCAGGATACAACATCTGTGGTTCATAGAGTGATATATGGTTTGGTGGTCACTACTTCAACACTACAGATTTTTTTAATCTATTAAAAGCATGCAATGAGCATCCAAAACCATTAAAATTGTTGAAGACTTTTTGGTCCACAGAGTCAACATCTATTCCACACAACGGTCAAATATATGTGCAGAACGTATGGTAAAAGTGAGATTTAGTGCCTTTATGTCATAGTATAGAAAAACTTAACAATAAATACT